>NW_025814447.1:0-34563 GCF_018902025.1 Drosophila willistoni
AAGATACATATAATTGCTTCCGGCCATTATTTTGCCCACACATATATCTGTCCACATTTATAAGTTATATATAATTTTTTTCGGCCAGCATTTTCGCTCACATAAATATCCACACATATATATAAATCCATACATATATATTTTTTTTCCAGCATACCTTGCCATATATATCCGTCCATATTTATAAAGTATATGTAATTTTTCCGGCCAGTATTTTGCGCACATGTATATATCCTGATCCAATTTATATAAAAACGTATTTTCTTTTTATTACATACATCTTTACTTATATATTTCATCCGTGTTTTGTTTTATACGTACTCCCATCGTTATTTACGAATCTATACAAACCTGTTTTGTAATCATTTCGCTTCGTCTACGTGTAATTTTTATTCCGCACTCGTAAGTTCGGGCTCCGTGTCCCGAGCCAAACGCAGAGAGAATTCGCCCGCAATCCTGGGTGCACAGTGAGGATAGTTTTTGCGTCCTCATACAGATCCACTTCTCATTTTCTGTGGTTTTTCCAAAAACCAAAAAAAAGCGCACAAACTCGGTGTTCGTCGTCGTAAGATCGTCCCCCTAAAGACTCGAGTGAACACAAAGGTCGTTCCAAGCTTTCAACCCAGACCCAGATCCCGCAATGTGTTTGGACGCACTGTCTGACGCTCCCGTCACCCGATCCGTATCACAACAGCGCAGAGAACACTCCAGAATGTCCCTCTCCCTGCCCTTGTTTTCCATTAAAATGCACTTAGAGCAGTTCAAATCCATTTGGTCAACTGTCGAGATGGAATACTCCCGTTGTCACAAGGCCTTGACAGTCCAAACCGACGAGGAAAGCTTGGCAAACATAAGCCACATCAAGGCGAAGCACGAATACGCTTACGCGGCGCATTTGCGATGGGGGACGTTGTACGGAGAACGCATCGAACACCTCTCGGCACAGATGACGAGTCTTATGCGTCAGCAACCGCTCCGTCGGGGCCGCCGGGGCATAGAGTTCCTCCGTGTGAGGTGGAGACATTTGATGGCGACAGCCTAGCATGGCCCACATTCCGCGATTTGTTTCGCCCGCCATTTATATCGCCAATCCGTATTTGTCACAAGTGGAGAAGCTCTATCACTTGAACACCAAGACGCGAGGGGAAGCGAGAACCATCGTGGCTAAGTCCCCCCTGACGAATCAGGGTTTCCAGGCCGCGTGGGAGAACCTCACCGCACGGTACGAAAATAGCCGTCTGCTTGTCATGACTTAAGCCAGACAACTGCTTCAGATTCCCGCGGTGGCACAAGAGTCGGGCAAATCCTTGCGAGAGCTGCAGACTGCGTTTCAAGGGTGTCTTACCGCGCTTGAGCGTTCGGGTGTTAGTACTGAGAATTGGGATGTCTTACTTATCGCCATCTGCACTAGCAAATTGCCGAAGGCCACAATCCTCCTGTGGTAGCAATCAGTGTCAAATAAGACTGTCGTCTCAACTTGGTCCGATTTGAACCAATTTCTTACCGATCGTATCGTGTCCTGGATGCCACCGAAGAACATAAGTCGGCACCAAGTGTGCAAGTCATCCCCATTGGCCCCCGCAAATCCTCTGCAACGATGAAGGTCCAAGCGTTTCCCGCGAAAGCTCAGCTCAAACCGGCGTCTTGCCATCTGTGCCATCGGGAGAATCACCCAATACGGCTCTGCCCTAGTTTTCTTGATATGCCTGTTCAGAGGCGTTTGGAAACCATTAGACAGCAGGGACTTTGTCTGAACTGTTTTGCCCGTGGTCATCAAGTGAAGGGCTGCTCCAGTGCGCATAATTGCCATACCTGCAAGGAACGTCATCATACGCTGTTGCATCCTAGTGATGTGTCCGTGCCCTCGCCGTCCGCTGCGCAAGTCCAACCATCCAGCGCCACATAGCGTCCGTCCACGAGCAACCAGCTTACAAATGCTCAAAGTTATTTTGCATCTACCCCAGACAGAGGCCTTTTAGGCACTGCGATTGTCACTCTGCACCATCGTGGTGTGGATCACCATATTCGGGCGTTGATCGACTCTGGGGCCGATTCAACTTTTCTCTCCGAGCGTGTCTTCAACATGGTCCAGCCCCCCTTTTACCCAGTAGACGCCGCGGTTACTGGCATGGGCCAGAGTGATGGAGGCTGCGCCGACAAGGTGTGTCTGCTGATGCTGTCTCCCCCGTGTGACAGACTGAACAAGATTGAGGTCTCCGCCCTGGTTGTATCCAAATTGTCAGGGGCCATTCCAACGGCTCCATTCCTTAATACGGTTCCGACGCAGTGCCTCGATCGCCCCCTGGCTGACCCGTACTACAAGAAGCCCGCGCCTATTGACATGATTATCGGTGTAGACCTTGAATAGGGATTCCCGGAGAGAAGGAAAATAACCCAATCTTCATTCGTTGAATTCAAAATATGAACTGGTTTTATTTACAAAAGTACGGAGTTTATATAGGAAATCTTAGGCTCTAGGAGGTAACAATTGTTCTTAAGGAAATCTTATTCTAGTACGACTCACACCCACGCATTGGGGGGTTGAAAAATTATTATTATTTTGGGCACGCCGTCGGCCACTTGACATCCTGCCGTCGTGATCGTTTGGGTTAGTTTACAACTACAAGTGTTTGTTCCCACAACATGTGTGGCTGATTGTATTTCTAGTCATATGCTAGGTTAGTTGTTTGTGACAAAGTACAGTTGTATTATATTTTCTTTAGTGCATCTGATTTGGTGAAGCCGCTTCAGATGGACACGGTGTTTATTCTTAAACAGACCTGTTTCCACACATCCTCAAAGATCGGATCAAAAAGGATATTGGTGAGTTCGTCGGGCTAGAAACCATCTTTGGATGGGTTCTGTGTGGGGCTATCATGCCTGACCCTCCGGTGTCTCGATCAGTTTTCGCGGCACAGACGCGAGCTAGTCCAGAAGCAAAACTTGAGGTACTACTCACCAAGTTTTGGGAGGTGGAAGACCTTCCCGCAAAGCCGGAAAAGGAGGATGACGTATTCTGCGAGCGGAACTTTCAAAAGACCACCCAAAGAGGGAAGGACGGCCGATATGTTGTGTCCCTACCGTTCAAAGGTCCGAATAGCGTTGACTTGGGCCACTCAAGACCGATCGCGCTGGCTTAATTCCTGCGGAATGAAGCACGCCTTCTCAAGGATCCCATCCTAAAAACGCAGTACGATGCCATTATTCACGAGTACGAGGAATTGGGTCATATGATTCGGGTGACGCCGCCTCAAGATGGGAAAAACTTCTATCTCCCCCATCACGCGGAGTTTAAGCCCGATAGCACCACCATTAAGGTACGCGTGGTATTTAACGCGTCGAGCCCCTCCACACGAGGCGTCAGCCTCAACGATGTCTTGCACACCGGCCCTACTCTTCAGGCCGATCTCACGCTTCAGGTACTGAAATGGCGGTTCTTTCAATTCGTTTTCAACGCTGACATAACGCAGGTGTATCGACAAATCCGAGTCGACCCCAGGCATACCCCCTTTCAGCGGATCCTCTACCGAGACCGCTGCGGCAATATTCATTATTTTATGAGCTACAAACTGTCACGTTTGGGGTTAACTGCGCGCCATTCTTGGCGATCCGAGTCCTTTTACAACTGGCACAAAACGTGCAAGCGATGTATCCTCAGGCGAGCGAAATCCTTCGGAACTACATGTACGTTGATGATGTCCTTGCCGGCGCTCACGCTGAAGCCGACGTCCGTCTCGCCATACGAGAGCTTCAGCTGCCTCCAATCTGCGGGCCTCCCGCTTCGGAAGTGGACTTCCAATAAGAAGGAAGTACTTCAAGCTATTCCTAGAGAGCACCTGCTGCGAGAGGACTTTCTCGAGCTTGAAGACGCGAGCACTGCAAAAACCTTGGGCATCCGCTGGCAAGCTGCCGAGGACGTCTTCTTCTTCACCGTAGCGGACCCCCCCTTAAAGGAGTCGATATCGCTAAACTCTTCGACCCCGCTGGTTGGCTAGCCCCATTTGTTATCCGAGCGAAGATATTCATGCAGCAAATCTGACTAACCGAACTGGGCTGGGATGATGTTCTGCCGCCTCTCCTGCTGCAGCAATGGCACGAATTTCTGCAGGATTACTCAGGCCTCAGTCGACTCCGCATCCCCCGTTGGCTAAACACCTTTCGTGGGAGCTTCATGGCTTCTGTGACGCGTCACACAAAGCGTATGGAGCAGCCCTATATGTGCGGGTTCGGTACTGCGATTAAGTAAGAGTCCATTTATTAACGGCTAAGACCCGTGTAGCTCCAGTCAAAACAGTCTCGCTGCCTCGGCTGGAGTTGTGCGGAGCGGTTTTGCTAGCCGATCTCTGGGCGTCGATCGTTCCTGAACTCCCAATCCCACCTGCAACCTCCCAGTTTTGGACCGACTCTACCATCGTGTTGGCTTGGCTCAATAAACCCCCGTGTAGTTGGTCCATCTTCGTGGCCAATCGGGTATCCAGCATCTCCAAAAGCACCAGTGGCCAAAGCTGTTCACATGTGCGCTCCGAGGACAACCCCGCTGATCTGGCGAGCCGTGGAGTCTCCGCGGCCGCTAAGTCCCTCCGATATGATGAACGTCACCCTATTCTCCTCCCCTATAGTACTCATTTCACTCGCCTGATTGTCGAATTCGTCCACCGCATACGTTGCATGGCGGCAATCAACTGATGGTGCGGATCAAGAACATGGTGAAGTCCCACATCATGCATCGTTCATCGTCGACGACTACAGACTTAGATGATGGGTGATCTCCCTCGATAATGCTTCACGTACTCCAGGCCCTTCACCTACACGGGCATTGACTTCGCAGGGCCGTTCGAGATCAAAAATTTTATTCTGGCAGTTCATTCCGCCAAGCGCGCCCCATATGGGAGGACTGTGGGAAGCAGGGGTCAAAAGTTTTAAGACCCTGTTTTACAAGTCCTCTTCCACTGTCAAGTACACCTTCGAGGAACTTTCCACTCTCCTGTGTAGGATCGAAACGTGCCTAAACTCCAGGCCAATCTCTCCCATGAGCGAGGATCCAGAGGATCTGCTGGCCCTAAGCCCGGGACATTTCCTGATTGGAGGACCGTTCTTATCCATTGCGGAATCGGAAATTCTGGTCGAGATCAACCGATGGCAGCGACTGAAGGCAATCCAGCAGGCTTTCTGCCGCCGCTGGAAGAGTGAGTACCTCAAGGAGCTTCACAAACGGAATAAGTGGAAATCACCGACTCGCAGCCTCCAGACCGGCGACCTCGAGATCGTGTCCAAAGATCATCTCCCCTCCAACGAGTGGCGCTTAGGGCGAATTGGGCGCACTCTGCACGGGGCTGACGGTCTCGTCCGAGTGGCTGATGTCACCACAGCTCGTGGGTTTATCCGAAGACCCGTAGCGAAGCTCATTCTGTTGCAAGACAGCAGGAGTCCTGAGCCTAAAATCTTATCGTGACTCCCAATCCCTCTATGTTCCATCCGAATGTCCTCGTCTCCGTGCATGTTGTTCGTTCCCGTGCATCGACTAATCCACTCCCCCCTACGTAATTTCTTTCGTTACAGTTCGTTCAGGTCGCCCCTCCATAACGACATGGCCCCACGCGTCTGCCGCACCACCGCAGCAAACGAGCTGCTCCACAGGGCACGAACGTGTACCGATGCCGGGTCTGTCGGGGGTTCATGCACTCCGGCAGTGTCAGCGCTTCATGAAACTCCGAGGGGAAAAGCGGCTCCGGGCGGTTCATATCAATAAGTACTGTCCCAATTGCTTGGCACACGAGCACTCATCCGACGCGTGCCGGACTCGCCATGGTTGCCGACGATGCGGGCAAAGGCACCATACCCTGCTCCACATGGCCGACCAACCGCCGAGACAACGCGCCTCAGCCCGGCGTGCAGCCAATCACCCCCTCCGGGCGTGCTGCCCACCGCTACAACCCCGTTCCCGCTCCGCTTCCCCAGAAGGCGCACTCGAGATCTCTCTCTCCTCCGTGCTCCACGCCAGGACGACGACTGTCCTGCCAACCGCAGTCATCCGGTTGGGCAATGGCTCGAAATCCTTCGAGACCCGCGTCCTCCTCGATGCGTGTGCGGCTGAGAGCCGCATTAATCTCTCCTTTGCCCGGTCCCTGGGGTTGGCTGTGACCAAGGTCGGTTTTTTGATCCTCGGCATCTACGGTCACACCAGGAGGAGTGACTCGATTTTTCCCATGGGCATCGCCATTTTATTCTAAGACGAGATTTTAACCCGAACACCCGTTCTTCTCCTTTTTTTCTCGATTTTGTAATTTTGTTCAACCCGCAGCCATCTCTGTCTCGGGACATAGCATAACTTAAATAAATAAATCATAATTGAATTAAATCGAAGGTTTTCGCGCGTTTTAATTATTTTACTCACGCACCAGACCCCTGAAGACATTGGCACCCTCCAACCACTTGCGGCTTATTTGGGTCCTTCCACCCCTCCACAAACAGAGGTTATTGGAACAGCAATTTTATGTTGTTAATGGTGCTAGTGTTGCTGCTGGCTCTGTAGTTGTTGTTGTTGTAGCTGCTGATGCAATTGAGCGGCGAGAGCTCTTAACATCTGTTGGAGATGTGGTTGTGATTGCCCAAACTAGTTTACTCTGATCTAGTTTATGAGGCCATATACATATACATATCCATATACAAAATGTATTTATATCTATCTAATTGAATCTTCAAGTGTTAGGAGTAATAATCATATCCAATTATCAATAGCTAATACTAAGTAGTTAACTAAAAGTTCAATGCAAAAACTCATGGTAGTTATTTTAGCTAGTCATTAATCAAACGGAAACCAAGTTTAACCTTGATCTAAGCCAAGTCTATGCAGTGATTTTTCTTATGGTTATTCCCACATTTTTAATTATTTTAAACGAGCTAGCATTGAACTGTTTTTAATCATTTTCGTCTCTTTCTCTGTTTCGTTTTAGGTATGAAAATTCTCATCGTACACAAAACAAAAGCTATCTGCTGAAGTTCAGGGTCAAGAACACAATAAATTATCAAATGAATTAATCATTATATATTTTTAAAATTAGTTTTTTATAACGACATTGCAAAAGATATTGCATATATAACAACAGTTTATAATATTTAGGTTTCTCTTCTCAGAAAGACTTTAAAATTAGTTCTAATTGAAATTTCAAGTTTTCTTTAACTTTTAACTTTCATTATATCGTTTACGATCTATGTCGTATTTGAAAGTTGATTAAATTAAGAAACTTAAGTTGTTGTATCTGAAAACTCAAATTTCTTGAAAGTATTTGAAAGTTTATACATTATTCATGTTGACAATTGGTATTAGTTTTTAGAGTATTTTATTAATTATCTTTTGAAAGGAAAATCTAAATATTTAGTTTCATTTTTTATTAGTTTTTATACCCTTGCAGAGGGTATTATATAATTGGTCAGATGTTTGTAACGCACAGAAGGAGACGTTTACGACCCCATAAAGTATATATATTCTTTATCAGTATGAGAAGCTGAGTTGATATAGCCATGTCCGTCTGTCCGTCCGTCTGTGCGTATGCGTTTTACTCAGCCGTCTTAAGAGCTATCGGGCTGAAATTTGTTTTCGGGCTTTTTTATTACCCGGGAAAAATAAAGTATGAAAACCATCAGGATCGGACCACTATATCATATAGCTCTAGAAGAACTAGAAGAAACATTTTTATAAAAATTGGAGTATGCTATGAAATTTACATATGTGATATAAAACCCCAGATCCCAAAATTTGAATGTGATCGGATAAATATAACACAAGTTACAGTCAATATAATAATCGGCTCTGCTCCCTGTCTCCTGTCTACTACGTCTTTCGTCATCAACGGAGTACATGCATACACACACAGACGCAACGCTACATAAACTGTATGTGTATGCGTGCGTTGCTTTGCTTTGGGAATGAAGGAAGAAGAACAAATTGTAAAATAGAGAGTAAAATTGTTTTGTTTGTATATTGATGAATTGAGTTGCAGAAAACAAACATGTAAATTATTATTACCTAGGACTGCAAGGGTATATAAACTTCGGCATAGCCGATGTTAGCTTCTTTGATATTTGTTTATGTATTTGTCACAAAAGTGACTGAAACTTTGAAACAACAATTGCTAAAGAAAAGTTTTCATATCAATCGCAAGGCTTTAATACTTTAGTTAAGTATAAATTAATTAAGTATTATGTATAGTTAATATAGTTCAATTTCTTTATAATATGCAGTTGCATCAGCAAAATAAAAATATTTCCTAATTTGATAAATAGTACTCAATAATAAATTCTGAAATGCCATTTTTGTATTGTATTTGCCAAATTGAAATTTAAGCCTCCACAAATCAGCACTCCTCAGAAATATATATGTAGGAAATGAAGTGTCAGGCGGGCATAATCATGGCAATCGAGCAGTAGCTAGTGAGCGAGACAGAACGACACGCAGCGGCCGTACCTATCTGGTCGACTCACTCATTGGCAAATAAAGAGAAGCGTTGATTCATAAAGCACTCGCAATCGTACTCTCGCCTCGATCACATCGCGCACCCAAATTATCACTAAGGCCATTTAAATAATATAAAATATACATATGTATTCTTAACACAAAGAAACATTGTTAATAATATAAGACTTAACAAGGAAATCACATCCTTTAATAATATTGTAATAAATAAACCGGGATAAAGTAAAATCCTACATATATACATATATAAATAATATATGTGTATACAACGTGATCGTGAGTTAGTGAAAGATACCAGTGATTCGTGACCAAAAAACGCGTTAAAGGCTTTTAGAGTCAGTGAAACAAAAACACTATATCGACCTATACCACGAATCAGACAGGGTCATTTTAATCGCTGCGAATTCCTCTAAGACCAGTTCGGAGGAAAACTGAAAACCCAAAAGTGTTTGCCCAGGAGCGTTAGTACCTTCAACGTTGGAAAAGCGAGACCTCCTACAAACCGATCAGTAAAAAGCACCGAGGATGATAGCATTAACGTAAGTTAAGTGAAATAAATTTAAGCAAAAGAAAACCAAAATAAAATTTTTATTGTGAAAACACAGTGGGTGAAAAAAATTTTGTGAATCAATATCAAGAAGCTAAAAAATTTTTTTTATATAAAATCCTTAATTAAATTTTTTCCCCACTCGAAAAAGAAAAAGAAAATAATGAAAAATTAAGAAAGAAAATAATAATAAGTAATATTCAAAAAAGAAAAAGAAAATAATGAAAAGTTAAGAAAGAAAATAATAGTAAGTAATATTAAAAAAAAAAGAAGAGAAAATAATTATGAAATTTTGAAAAAAATATTTTTATAAAAAATAACCACATAATATTGAAATTTTTGTATAATACCACAAGCCATTTCCATCCAAGATTAGCGGACATACCGCTATATTTTTATCAATATAAGCAAAAAATTCAATTTTCGCGGATTATACTTTTCGTATTCGCGATACCGTAACACCTTGAATTAATCCTAATTAAAAAAAAAAAAATCCATTTCCAAAATGACTAAAGACAACTGGGTTAAAGCCGCAGTCCTTCAGCAGGGTGGTATTCATGCAGCAGGTTCTGATGCTCCGACAGCATCCACCTCAAGTGCATCAACCACAAATAGAATCGAAGCACTGTCAATACAGGGACTAGATGTAGCTATCCAGACAATTTTGTCGTCTCAGTTACAGGAAATAGTGAAACAATTAAATCATTCTCAGTCAGGACATATTCCCTTTAGGGACCAGACAGCTGGCGTTCAGGATGATTGGCATGAACTAGATAAAGTGCCAGACATCGTAAAGAATCTTGACAAATTCTCAGGTAGCCGTGAAGATTTCTCAACATGGTTTACTACCGCCACACAATTGATGGAATTGTATGCCCCCATTCAGGGAACACCCAAATACTATGCAATTCTTATGACCATTCGAGGAAAAATTACAGGCCATGCCAATACATTGTTGAAAGTCTATCGCACCGCATTACATTGGGGCGCAATCTCGCAGTGTTTGTTATCTGAGTACACGGACAGACGAGATTTAAGCACTTTAGAATATCAGCTGTTTACCATGACCCAGAAGGGCACCTCCATTCATGACTTCTACTTCGCAGTTCACCAACAGATGTCGCTAATACTAGACCAAATCGAAACGATGGGTTATTCTCCCGAGACTATGGAAGCCATGGCTAAACAGGTCAGAGATAGGGCTCTAGATACCTTCATCAGAGGTCTGAACGGAGATCTCTCAGACAGAATGAGCTTAGCTCAACCCAAAGATCTGAGGCATGCATTGCAATTGTGCAATATGTTGGCAATTCCACCCAAACCTTGCACCAACAATAACAACTATTATAATCAGAAACCCATGCAAAACGTGTTCATTCCCAAAATAGATTCCCTCAATCTAATAACCCCGTATTTTTCAACGCACCAACGAAACCTCAGCCGGCACCAACTCCAATGGATGTCGACGGCTCTATTTTAACCAAAAAAGTTAACTACATGAACAAACCGAATGTTAATTTACCACCACAATTTGCTCTCAAGAGAGTCAACCAGTCCACCGCAAATTTTCCCAATAAAGTGCAGAGGCAATTCCATATCGAAACCGGTCCGTCAGGTGAACAATATATCACCATACCGCCTCAAGAAGAGCATTACTCCGATATGTCCGATTATCAGGCTGCTTATCAGGGCCAAGAAGACCCTTTTGAATTAGTCCCATATTCTGAGGTTCAACAATATCAACAGCAGGAGGAATATTTTACTTCACAAGGTGACAACTCAGAGTTAGTCCCACAGAACAAAGAGGAAACCAGACCACAATCACAGGAGCCTCAACAACCACAAATCGAGGACACCGTTAATTTTTTAGGTTAAAGTGTTCCTCTTTGCCGTACTTTGTTGTCCGGGACAAAGACGGAACCTCATACAACTTCTTAATAGATACCGGCTCGAACAAGAACTATGTCCAACCAGAAATAGCAAAAAATATCAAAACGAATGAACACAAGTTTTACGCGAACACCGTAAGCGGTCGCATTTTAATAACCAGCCATATCCATTTGGGTTTATTTAACGAACCCAATAAACCAATAACATTCTTCCTAATACCTAATCTGAATCCGTTCCATGGAATTCTAGGTAATGACTCACTAAGAGAGTTAAACGCTATCATTGATGTAGGGAAAGATCTACTATACGTCAACAACTCTCATGTTGTTAAAGTGAAGCAGATGCGAGCCCATCAGGTGAGATGAGCTCACTAATCAGCAGAAATTAGGATTAAAGGCGCTCCAAGAGGAGTACAAATCGCTATTCGCGGACCCAAATAAAAAATTGACTTATGCTACTAATGTCCAAGGAGAAATCCGAACGACAACAGACACTCCAGTCTACACCAAGCATTACCCATATCCAGCCTCTCTAAGAGAAGTAGTAGAAGACCAGCTACAAGAATTATTACGAGATGGTATAATACGACCCTCACGGTCGCCCTATAATTCCCCTGTGTGGATAGTCCCTAAAAAGAGTGACAGCCTTGGGAATAAGCAATATAGGATGGTCATAGATTATAGAAAGCTCAATGCAGTTACAGTTTCGGATAGGTATCCTATCCCCGAAATCGGAGAAATGGTTGCGCAGTTGGGCAACAATAAGTATTTCTCTGTTCTTGATCTAAAGAGCGGATTTCATCAGATTTCCCTTAAGAATCTGATATTGAAAAAACGGCATTCGCCGTGAATGGAGGGAAATACGAGTTCACGAGACTCCCCTTCGGCCTAAAGAATTCCCCATCAATATTCCAAAGAGCTCTCGATGATATTTTGAGAGATCTCATTGGAAAGATCTGTTACGTCTACATCGACGACATAATAATATTCAGTAAATCGGAGGAAGAGCATTTCCGACATCTAGCTTTGGTATTTTCTACCTTGTCCGTGGCAAATATGAAGGTCCAAGTAGATAAATGCAAATTCCTAAGACATAGCGTTGACTTCCTAGGCGTAGTAATTTCAAGGGAAGGAGTTAAAACCAATCCAGAGAAAATCCAAGCCATTAAAAAGTTCCCTATACCAAAGAACCTAAAACAACTAAGGTCCTTCCTGGGATTAGCTAGTTATTACAGAAGATTTATCAAAGATTTTGCTAAATTAGCTAGACCCTTGACTGCGTTATTGCGAGGAGAACATGGCAGAGCTAAGAAAAATGTCTCAAGCAAGATCGAAATCCGATTCGGTGAAGCCGAAATCGATGCCTTCGAGAAAGTAAAAATGCATTAGTGTCACAAGACGTTATGCTAGCATACCCTGACTTTAAACAAGAGTTCCATCTAACCACCGATGCCTCAAACATCGCACTAGGAGCTTCTCTAGAACAGAATGGGAGACCCATTACATTTCTTTCCCGTGCGTTATCCAAAGCTGAAGAAAACTATGCCACAAATGAAAGAGAAATGCTAGCAATAGTATGGGCATTGGATAAGCTAAGAATGTATGTATACGGCAAATCCAAGGTGATCATTTACACCGACCACCAGACTCTCACTTATGCTCTCAGCTTAAAAAATAACAACATAAAGCTGAAGAAATGGAAAAGTTACCTGGAAGAATACAACTACGAGTTGAAATATAACCGGGTAGCTCAAATGTCGTAGCAGATGCACTCTCTAGAAACCCTACTAACATAAATGCTAGTAGTACGTCAGCTACAGTCCACAGTGACGGAAGCTCAGGGCATGAACTCATTCCAGCAATGGAAGTACCCATCAATGTCTTTAAAAACCAATTGTTTATCCTCACTGGTGATAACGAATCCACCACCTTCGAAATACCATTCCCCACATACCACAGACACACAATAGTGAGAAGTAATTATTCCGAAGACGATCTTGTAACTATTCTAAAAGAAAAAATGGATCCGAGAATAGTAAATGGTATTTTCACTTCCGAAAGTATCATGGGTAAAATTCAACAAATTTTTCCGGAGCATTTTAGGAATTACAAGGCAAGATTCACCCAAATTCAAACTGTAGATGTCCATGATCAGACCCAAGAACAAGAAATCATAATTAAAGAACACCTTAGAGCACATAGAAATTCCATCGAAAATAAAAAGCAAATTTTATCTGAGTATTTTTTCCCAGGTATGAAGAAAAAAGTAGAAGCAATAGTAAACTCTTGCCAAACATGTAAACTGAAGTATCAAAGACACCCTCCGAATCAGGAAATACAACCAACCCCTATTCCGACATATCCAGGCGAAATAATCCATATAGATTTATATTCCACCCAAAATAAGATAATTTTAACAGTCATAGACAAATTTTCTAAGTATGCGCAAGTTAAACTCGTAAACTCAAAAGCAGCAGAACATCTTAAAGTGCCCTTACGTGAGTTATTGATAGCCTTCGGTATGACGAAAACCGTGGTAATGGATAACGAAAAGGCTTTAAATTCTGCATCAATAAAATTTCTTTTAAATAATCAGTTAGGGATACAAGTCCACACTACCCCACCTTATACTTCATCCAGCAACGGCCAAATAGAAAGATTCCATTCCACATATACGGAAATAATGAGATGCTTGAAGTTAGAGCACCCCGAAATGGAATTTGAGGATTTGATATTCAAGGCTGTAGATGAATACAATAAAACAATCCACAGTACAACCAATAAAAAGCCAATAGAAGCATTTTTCGCAACAAATTTAATCCATACACCAGAATATTAGCACTCGAAAGGGAAAACATTTCAGAAAACATCTTAAAGAAACAAAACAAAGACCTAGGGTATCATAACAAAACAAAAAAACCCATAAAAATTTACGATCCAGGTGAAATCATCTACGTTAGGATTAATAAACGATTAGGTTCGAAACTAACGTCTAGATACAAAAAAGAAGTAGTAGCCGAAGATCTTAATACCAAAATTAAAACCAGGTCAGGCAGGATAGTTCATAAAAACCACTTGAAATATTGATAAACATCCTCTTCCGACAGATTGCTTATGTTACCACTTTGCTGGGGTCACACAACCATATTAGACTACACTAAGTCAAGAGTGGTCATGTTGGAAACTGGGTTAGCCGCGCGCCTGAATGGAACCTTTAAAATCGTCCATGTCATCGAACTAGAAAAATATCAAATGTCCATATCCGTTTTAAAAGAAGTCGTCAAAAATTCGACAAACCTAAGTCCGTATCAGCCTTTTTTGGCCTATGAGATAACGCGGATACAGAATGAACTGAGGAGGCTTCAGCCGATGCAGTTTAGAAACAAAAGATCGCTTGATATACTTGGCACGGCGTGGAAATGGTTAGCGGGCACACCTGATCACGAAGATCATATGATTGTGGTAAATAAGATCAATGAACAATTGGTAAACAATAATCGGCAGGTCGTAATTAATAATCTAATAGAGAATAAGATAAACGATTTAATTAAAATAACTAATACCATATTAATTAGAGGTAAACCCGAGTCTAACAATAAGTCAAAGGAAATTGAAATAACCGAATTTAAATTGAGTCTCCTAAGAGAAGAAATAACAAATATTATCTATGCAATCGATTGGGCCAAGGCCAATACAGTAAATTCACTAATATTATCCTCTACCGAAATAGATTTCATCGAAACAATTAAAGAAGAAAGTTTAACATTTATAAACATTGAAGAATTAATAGAGTTTGCTGAGGTCAGCGTAGCCTCAGATGGTAAATCACTCCTTTATATTGTTAGCCTTCCCAGAGTAATCAATGAAATTTGTAAACAAATCCTAGCAAAAACATCATGAAATGTAACAAGAAATACTTCGGGTTAACCAATAAGAGTAATTGTAAAATTCATAATGGTAAGACAATTTGTAAACTGGAAGATCTGACTAATTTAGAAAACAGTAAATGTATAGGAGCCTACTTGCAAAGAAGGAATCCCCAATGTAAGGTCATCAACAACCAGCACGTAAAATCTCATTCGGAAATAATGCCCGGTACCTTGCTGCTGAACCAATTCCAAGGGGACATCAGCATCAATGGAGAAAACATCACCCTAGAAGGCACCTTTATAATCCAAGCGGAAAACGCGACAGTCATTATAGAAGACTCCTGGTATATTGTGAAGACACGCTTTGAAGCCGAGGTTCAACCACCGCTGTTACAATTACTATCAAATAAGCAGCAGAGAGGTGAAAAGATATCGCTGGAAATGATCAAGGAGTTACACATCAATAATACTAATAATCTGGAGCGTATCCAAAGAAACAACTTGATTATGTCTTCATCAAACTGGATTATTCTAACTCTTCTAGCAGCTGCGATGATAACATATTGCATCATAAAAAAATACTGCAGCCACGGAACAGGCAACCATGGTCCACCAATGGAAGTCTGAATCGGGCCTGTCCAATATGTTGTTGCGACCGAGGACGTCCGCACTTAAAGGGGGAGGAGTTAAGCACTTCTATCACAACTCATACCATAACATAGAAGCAATAAACCCAAGTCCGTCAACACATGCCCATTAACCGCATGCCCAATGGCCGACCCTATTTCATCATCACATGCAATACCCATTGGTCAACCCCACTCAATCGTCACATGCCAATTTGTCGCATGATCGCCAATCTCAAGTAACAGTCCGATCGCTAGGATAAACAATAAGCCTGCACCCCATTTTCCCAGGCCCTAGAAGAATGGTGTCGGGTTCGGTGCATACGCAGAATCACGCCACAAATATCGGCAATAAACAAAGAATGGTCCTGAACACTTGTGTAAACAAAGAATGGTCCCACGCACTTAAAGTGGACTATTGGACTCAGCCAACGCCGCCGCCTGCGACGACGTCGATTACCCAAGCCTTCATCCAACATAATTGAACCATAGCAAATCAGTCTTGAGCCTAAGTACAAACCAACCGGTAACTTCGCTTAAACTCCGCCGAATTCGCTCACCAAAGTCAGCATCTTTCAGTTATAATTAAAACATACTGTATTGTAATAAAAGTGACTTTATAAATAAAAATTCATTTTTTTAACCCGTGAGTGAAGGAAGTGTTTAATTTATATATAATTGATTTGCTTTGTTTTCTGTGCACTTTTCTGTTTCGTGGTGTGTTTCGAAATGAATGAGGTTTATATGGTAATTGCTAGGCAATGTGCCTTCTTTTGGTGTCTTAAGTTTCCAGATTGTATCTGACGGGTGGGTGGGCAATGAAAAATATGTTAAATGTTTTGCCTAAAAGTCACATTACAATGTTTCTTTGCCGCTTCTTGTTTTGTTGTATGTTGTTCAATTAGCTTCGCCTACAACTTTCGCTTACAAATGACTCATGACAAAGGCACAGACAGACAAAAAAAAGGTTAAACAACAAAAAAAAAAAAATACAATTGTTGTCTGGTCACTATGCTGCACTGCCACGCCCCAATTTGTACGCAATTTAAACGCATTAAGTTTTCCTTTTTTCACAGTTTTTCTCTCCGTTTTTCCATAAACCGTTTTTTTTCTTTCTTATTTTCTTGTTAAGCTTTTGATTTTCCTCTTAGCTCTTTCGCATTCGTTTTACTTTCACCTGGCCAACTAGTTGCAATTGTGCCATTCCGTCCAGTTGGGTTTTATGGCTTCCAACTTGCTGACCACCAGTCAGTCATTTGCTGGGGCGGTGGTGGCGAAGTCATCGCCTCTCATGCAGAACTTGGGTGTTGGAATATTTCTTTTGACAATTTGGCAGCGGTTATAAATCATAAACAAAATCAGCAAAAGCGAAATCAGTGAAGACAAAAACTATATGTAAATTTTGGCAAAAAAAAAGTGTTGACTGTAGAAAACGGAAATGCTTGGAGACACCAAATCGTCAGTAGTTATGGCCAGGGAAACAAGTGACCACCAGGTGCCATTTAGCCAAAGGGGCGAAAGTACTGCAAAAATTATGAAATTGAGTAATTATGGGCAAAAGTATGGTAACCAACAATATGGCTGAGGGAAAATCGTACATAAAAGTTATGTGGTTCAACAGACAATTTGATACTTATCATATATTACACTGGCCAACATATTTTTGCTTCATGTCGTAGAATTCTGTTCAGCTTATTATTTTACACAAATTTTCTATATAAAACTTGCACTTTGATTCACAATATATATAAGTAATATTGTTATTAGTGTTCGACTTTAGACCGAATAGCATTAGGGTTTTTGTATTCTTAATTAGTCTGCATTTCATTGACTTTTTATTTAAATTATCATCAATGACTAAAAAGTTTGCTGTTAGAAATGATCTTTTCTTGTTTGAATAAATAAAGAAATTCCCACAAAAATTAATACCCAAATAAACCCATTGGGGATACCTAAATAGCAGCTTAGAACCCGCATAAAATCCAAAGTGCAAATAGCCAGGCATAAAACAAAAATTTAAGTTCGCTTTTTTTTTTGCCTTCCACTCAATTTCGTGTCATTAAAGTCGTTTTTTTTTGTTGTTGTTGTTTGGTTCAGCCGAAAATTACAATTTGCAATGTGACGCCCCGTTTTTTCAGTTAAGATTGAATTTTTCATTTCAAAAACTCAAACTCTTACTCTTAAGTATTTAGATTTCAAGGTAAATTTGCGTGCGGTTTGAGGTATATATTTGCCAGCCCGAGAGGTCAGTGACATAACAAGCACAAATATTCGGTGATTGAACCAACCCGACCCGAAGTCAAGTGAACTGAACTTTACTATATAGTAAGCTCTGTGAGGCCCTACCCTAAGTCGGGTCGTAGTCAATCAAGTGTGGCGAAAAAAAAGTCTTGAGAATCCTTGACCCAATTGACTGAATCTGTCTGTCCTTCTCCCTTACTATAGTTGTTGGCATTTCCGTTTTGTTGCAAAGTGGAAAAGCCAGGTATAAAACAAAAATTTAAGTTCGCTTTTTTTTTTGCCTTCCACCCAATTTCGTGTCATTAAAGTCGTTTTTTTTTTGTTGTTGTTGTTTGGTTCAGCCGAAAATTACAATTTGCAATGTGACGCCCCGTTTTTTCTGTTAAGATTGAATTTTTCATTTCAAAAACTCAAACTCTTACTCTTAAGTATTTATATTTCAAGGTAAATTTGCGTGCTGTTTGAGGGTTAATTTTTGTTGTTTTTTGAGGTTGTTGATATTGCTATTGGTAATTGTCACTTGCCCCTTTCTTTATATATTTTTGCGGCTGCTGTTAAATTACAAATTTCTGGTTAGGCAATCGGTTAACCATTAACCCACATTGTAGATGGCAAACATTGTACAACTTACCGGAAAGGCAACAAAGGCGTTGAGAGTGATAGTGTTTGCGTAGGAGTAACTTCAATAATGTTTCTCTTTAAGGCTTTCTCCTAGTCAATTCAGTGGAGACAACCTGCAAATGTATGCCAAAACGTAATCCTCTTATTTAACTGTGCAGTTTTAATTCGACTTCAATATTACATAGCAGGAAGTCAAAGGATAAACTATGACAATGAAAATGAATCAAAACTTTAGTATATTGAAACAATAGAGACTATCTTTTTACTAAATTATAATTATAATTATAAGTTATAAGCTATAATTATATAATTATATAAGTACGGTGAACTTTATTTCCTAATTATGGATGGCGGAGTTTATCAAACGTGAAGCTTTGTACTTGTTGGATAACTGACGACAAAATTGTATCCCCTGAAGACTATCTTCGAAGAGGTTCGAAATATATTTAAAAAATTAAAATTAAAAACCGAATAGTTTTTATTTTGGCCGTATAACTTTCACAGACAAAAGGTTGATAAAGTTCCAATCCAGAGTTTCAATAAAACTATTTCTTAGGGAAATGAACATATATTTAAAATTAAACCAAAAAAAGAAAAGCATAAAGCAAGCAAATTTTAGGTTAATCAGAGTTTCAAGAAACTACAAATTATTGTGACTTTACATACATATACCTCCATATACATACTATGTATATATACATATTATATAGTATGATAATTCGATCTGAATGATATGGATATCAGCACTAACAACTTGCAAAAGAAAAAGAAGCATTTGATTATTTTCTTAATATATTTCGCAATCATTTACATAGTCTTACATAAATTGACATGAATAAAAATTTGCCAACTTTTATGCAATCGGTTAAATATAAAAAAGGGAAATAAGTCTACTACTATATACATAAATTACGGATTTGATAACTGTTTCTCGCAAAAACAAAACAAACAAACAAATTTTTATATACATTGTAATTTTCGCATATTTAGTTTTTTTTCGTTTTTGTTTTTAGGGTGAAAAAAAAAATGGCCAAAAGTCCAATGAAAGACAACCAAAGCAAATTTGCGATGATAGAATATTATATACTCTCTAAAGTAGTTTCTAATGCTACTTAATAAACTGGCATGAGTCTTTGTCTGACTTTGAGTTTGAAGACACCAAATATACTCTTTCTTAAACTTAGTAAAGGGTAAGAAAAATTTTGCCGCACTCTTTGCCCAAGTTAAAGCAAAAAAAAGTGGTCAACCATTTGATTTTGGTTTAGTTTTTCTTGGCCAACTGGTCTATTGTTGTAATTACAATTTCTGTTGCTGCTCATTGTGATTTTGGTTTTGTTTTTTTTTTTTGCTGTTTCTGGCTGATTTATTGTGTGAATAGCAAAGGTTTTTGTTGCTCCCTCTGTTTGATTCTTTCTATGCCTTTTGTCTTTGTTCTGATTAGGGCGTGGGTAGGTGAATGGGCTATGATTTTGGGGCGTGTTTAAGGCATTCAGTTATGCCATAGAAGCCATATACTCCAGACCCATTGAAAACGTTTCCCTAAGTGGTTAGCCACTCTGAACCCGCAGCCAAGTAGATGGACATTGGCTTCATTACGAATTGTGCTGGATGATGAGGTGTAGGCTACCTGAACAAAATAAAAACCCACTGAAAACGTCGTTTTAATATTGTGGGGGTTCAATGAACCACAAATATGCAATTCTTAAGAGTGTTATTAAAGCAAATAACACTCCATCAATCTCCATTCCCGAGTTGAATGGCTTTTCAAGACGCTGATCATCGTCGCCGTAGTCAGTCGTCGGTCGTCCTCTTCACCCACACACACTCGCACAAACGCCGAGTGAGGCAAATGATGATGATCTTTTTCTCGACTGTTGCACTTTTCAGTCTCTTCCAGTCGGCCATATCAATTGAATGCGAGGACTACTTAGCAGAAGCTTGCAAATTGCAATTCATTGTCGCCAGTAGAGGTCAGAGAGTAGTTCTCCACTTTGGCAGTTTCGGCTTCGGTTCTTTAGCAATTCGTTCAGTCGGTTTTTTCGTTTTTTTTCTCTTGCCAACAACTTTTATATCTTGACATTTTTATTAAAAATGCAGTTCGCCTTTTTCGCCATCTGAAAAGATCCGAACAAAGGGCATGTATTGCATTTTATGCCGGTTGCTCGTTAAGCAACTCTTGTTGTTGTTGTTTCGATTGTTCTTTTGGGGATCATTTCCTGCTTAAATGTTGCCCGTATAGATGGAGGAGAGGGAATCTCTTCTTTGAATTTTATATATGTACATACATATATATTTATAGGGCGGCCTGCCTAAATTGTTAACTCAAGGATAACTGCATTCCCTCTCAGCTGGAGGGAACTCACTCAAGGATAACTGCATTCCCTCTAAGCTGGAATAAAAAATTGCCTCACAAAAGTCACAAAAGGCCAGCCAACGATACGAATGACCGAACGAATGATATGAACGAACTTGATTCCGTTTCTTTTTCCTTTTTATACCCTTGCAGAGGGTATTATAAAATTGGTCAGATGTTTGTAACGCACCGAAGGAGACGTTTCCGACCCCATAAAGTATATATATTCTTGATCAGCATGAGAAGCTGAGTTGATATAGCCATGTCCGTCTTCCGTCCGTCTGTCCGTCTGTGCGTATGCGTTTTACTCAGCCGTCTTAAGAGCTATCGGGCTGAAATTTGTTTTCGGGGTTTTTTATTACCCGGGAAAAATAAAGTATGAAAACCATTAGGATCGGACCAATATATAATATAGCTCTAGAAGAACTAGAAGAAACATTTTTATAAAAATTGGAGTATGCTATGAAATTTACATATGTGATATAAAACCCCAGATCCCAAAATTTGAATGTGATCGGATAAATATAACACAAGTTAAATATAATAATCGGCTCTGCTCCCAGCTCTGCCGGCAGCGCTGCTTGCTGTCTACTACGGTTTTCGTCATCAACAGAGTACATGCATACACACACAGACGCAACGCTACATAAACTGTATGTGTATGCGTGCGTTGCTTTGCTTTGGGAATGAGGGAAGAAGAAGAACAAATTGTAAAATAGAGAGTAAAATTGTTTTGTTTGTATATTGATGAATTGAGTTGCAGAAAACAAACATGTGAAATTATTATTACCTAGGACTGCAAGGGTATATAAACTTCGGCATAGCCGATGTTAGCTTCTTTGATATTTTTTCTTTGAAAATGTTTTCCTTTCTCAATTTTTTATGGTGTTGTATTTCTCCTTTACCGAAATACTTTGACTTGTTTGAATCGATTAGATGGCCAAGGCATGACAAAAATCAAAAAAAAAAAAAATTATTCAGTATGAGCTTATTTTTACTTGCTAAAACCAAAAAGAGGAAAAATAACCAACTGGATGCTTTCATATTTACTTTTTAGGAAAATATTTTTGAAAAGTCATAATACATTTTCAAGGATGTAAAGGAAATCGTTTAAATGTAGAAATCAAAAGTAGAATATGGAAACGTTCTATCTAATTTTCTTAAAAATATAAACTGCCGATCTGAAATCCTTATCGTACACACTTAATATGAAACACTAATATTTAACAATAACACTATACAAACCAAAATTAGCTTTCTTCTTTAAATATTTGTATTGCCTGTCAGAAGTTTAGTATTATTGATTGCTGAGAATGGATGTTTATGAATGAATACAAAGAAGAATTTTATAAGTATAAGGAGTCAAAAAAAATGTCCACAATTCATCAGCATAAATTATACATATGCATAAAAGTATCTTTGTACATATATTAAAACAATTCTAGGCAAATTTCTATCAAATTTTGAAGAATAAAAAATAAAAATACCTAACTATAAGTGGGGTTCTATATCAGAGCAACTCCAACTACACTCTAACTGTGCCTGTAGCTGTATATATGTATGTATGTGCTTACCTAGTATACTGTAGGTGTGAAATAGACCGCTGTGAGCCGCCCCCATCCCACCATTCATACAACAGCAACAACAACAATTTTGTTATTTTATTCAACTTTTGCCTTTCTAAGACCAAGTCGTGGAATTGTGTTGATTGAATGTCTCGGGAAACTGTAACTGTAGGATCGTGTGCTCTTTGTCGGTAAATGTGTCTGGGTCGGATTCGGGTTCGAGTCTAATGCCTGAATCTGGTGTTGGGGGTCTGACTATTTTTTTTTTGTTTTTCTCTTCACGATGTCGTGCTGCTATTGTTCGCATCAGTGTTGCATATTAAGTAATAGAACTGTTGTTTTTTTTTCTACTGAGTTACTGAAATAAATGAAATGAAACTTATGGCACGAGCAAAGTGTGGGCAAAGTCAACGCTGACGATGCCAAAAGAAACTAAGAAAAACCAGAGGGCCGGGGCTAACTTCGACCGCGTCAAAGTTTGTATACCCTTGCAATTTTTTTGGTAACTCTTTCCTTACCTATAGCCATTAAAGTGGAAAAACGTTTTATCTAAAAAAGCTGTTTCCGAAAGAACGGCCTACAATCTTAGCATAGCAAATAACGACGATATTGATGAAAGTCACTGTTTTCCACCGATCGTTCCTATGGGAGCTATATGATATAGTTACCCGATCTTTATCAAATTCGGCACAGACATTAATAGATATATAAAACTAACAAATATTTAATTTGAAAGCAATCACTTTAAAAATAACGAAGTTATTGACAAAAGTCACTGTTTTCGACCGATCGTTCCTATGGGAGCTATATGATATAGTCACCCGATCTTGATCAAATTTGGCATAGTCGTTTATATGTGTAATTAACTCACCAATATTAAATTTCACGACAATAGCTCAGAAAATAACGAAGATATTGAGAAAAGTCACTGTTCGTGACTTTGCCATTTGTATGGGAGCTATATGATATAGTGGTCCGATCCGGCTGAATCCGAGATATACAACGCCTGCAGTATATACAAGCCTTCATGCAAAATTTCAACTCTGTAGCTCTAACGGTCTAGGAGGAGTTTGCGTTGATCCAGACGGACGGACAGACGGACGGACGGACGGACGGACGGACGGACGGACGGACGGACGGACGGACGGACGGACATGGCTATATGAACTCGTCTCGTCATGCTGATCAAGAATATATATACTTTATATGGTCGGAGATGCTTCCTTCTATGCGTTGCACACTTCTGACCAAAATTAATATACCCTTTTTGCAAGGGTATAAAAAGGAAATAAAAAAAAGTGTGAAGCACAAATCAAATTTTGGTCAAGAATAAATTGATAGAATATTCAAAATTGAAGAGCTGACATTCGCCTTTCACCTCTAGGTTGAACCCAGCACGAGCTGGGGCCAAGCAATGAAGGGCCACAAAAAGAGCCTGGAATTGGAATATGGCCTAAAGTCGCAACTTAACTTAAAGTAGTGAATTCTATTTTTTCTTTTTTGTTTTCTGTTTTGGCTGGTAATGTGAATATGGACATTGCCACCCGCACACAATAATCCAGAGAGACAAAATAGTGGTATTGAACCAGTTTTTGTTGGCTTTGATTTTGACCAGGTCCATGGAGTGTTGGCAATGGTCGGTTGATGCTTGAAATTGATAGTCAAATGCAAAAACCGGCTAAAGAGAATTTTTTTTTTTTTTGGTCAAGAGGTTTTTTGTTGTTCGTTTGCCATTTACAATTGCATGGGCGAGAATTTATTATGGTTTGTCCTTTTACGTGTGTGTGAATGATCTTTGGAAATCAAATTTCTTAGAGCTGTTCAGTCTTTAGGGCTATGTTAATGTAGACAAACTAAACTAGTCTAAAGTGACTTTCCGTATTCTTCGTAATGGTATACAATACTGAACTTTGGATAATAGCATTTCAAGTTAGAGAAAGTCCAAAGTAAGTGGCCAAGAGTGAGATATTCAAAGTAAAGTTCAATCTGTTGATAGACTCATGTGAATAGCATTAAAAATGAAAGCTTAACCGTAACACTTTTATTTGTTATGTTTTGATTAATGGCAAAGATAATCAATGTTTGATTCTTTGTAAAAAGAAATAGGTTTTATAGGTTTACAATGGAATACATACCTATGGATCTGGAGTGATCAATATTCTGATTCACATGCCAGAAACTCAATATTCAATATTCTGATTCACATGCCAGAAACTTGTTAATAGACTCAGTACTATAAATCTGTTAGCTTTTCTTTTACATATATAGAATGAATCATTTAGCGACTCACATTTTAATCATCATTTTTTTAGAGAATAGAAGCTTAATAGACATGGGATGCTGCCAATTTTAACAAAATAGTAACTAAAAAAGACTTTTTTCCATAGTTTAAAGTTTGCTACACAAACTGTAAGAAACCAAAATAAGAAAGAACAAATTTGATGTGGAAGTCCTCTTTTGCAAATACTCAAAAAACTTAGATCCCAGTTCAAACCGACCAATTTTGTTATTTTCTGCGTAGAAATGAAAAATTTATCTAGTATTTTAGATCTAAAATCCAAGAAGCTTACACATTTTCAAACCAGAAATACTTCATGACCTCAGTACCGAGATTCAAACTGCTATTGCTAAGATAAACCTAGTAAAATTCCTAAAATTGGTCTACAGCTGTTTGGTGACATAACAGCAATTAGTTTGCATAAATAAATGTCATAAAGTATACTTTTAATTAAATGTTTTAGCATTGAAATATGAGCGAACCAATTATTAAATAAACTACCCTTTATTAATAATTTAAGTATGAGAAAAATTTGAAAAAATGTAAACAATGTGGATATTTTGAAATTTCTTAAGTCCTAGCATTACCTGATAAAAGCTGTGGCAGTGAGGAGAGAGAGCCAAAAGTTCAAATACTAATGCCTACTAATTTAGTTACAGAGAAAACGTACCTTCTCTAGATCGTGAGTCTCTAATAGTTTGCATAATATTTTTTCCATTGGCAAACAGGTGAAACTGAACTATGAACTGAGGAAGTATTTGACTGCCTCAGACACATCATCATCATTATGATCATAATGATCATAACCACCTCCCACACTGAATTTAATTTAATTTCATGTTTATGTTCATCTTCAGTTTATGAAAATTGAATATTTATTTATTAATCTATGATCGATGATTGTGGCTTTTGTTTTCTTCTCTCCATTTCTCATCATTCAAAGCTTGAGCTCGAATTACCGAAAACAAAAGAAAAGTCATGATTTAATCGATGAGCGAACAAAAAAATTTCACTTTCGTTTTGTTTCACCGTCTCTGTTGCCTTTCTTCACGAAATTCATTCATTTTCACCGCCCCAAAACTGACCCTCAATAAGCATTTAGCGTATTATGTAAAAGATTTTTTTGTTGGTCTGGCCAATGCCACGCCCATTAGTTGTATTATACATTGTAGTTGTTGTTTCAGTAGTTCGCCGGCGCATCTGCATTGATATTTCTTTTGCCTCGAAATGTTTTACAAATTTATGCGGTTACTTTTCACAAAAAAAAATAAGAAGGAGAAAGACAAAAAAAAATTATAAATAAAACTGAAAATAAAATGCTTTCAATTTATGTTGATGGGCATTATGTGAAGCTGGTCATGAATTTTAAATGTTTTGGAAGTTTTCTCAGGCACCTAGAAAGGTGGACTGGGAATTGTTTGTCTTTGTGCATTAGACTTCCTCTTGGAATGCGTCACATGAGAGTTTTTTTTTAGTAAATTGAAACGACTTGTAATAAAAAAAAAACAAATCGTTTCTTTAACTAACCTTTTTTTACTTTTAAAGTGGTAGATTATTGATACATTTTCCGGTATTCCAGGCTGATTTTCGATATTCAAAAACCATTTTCCCCTACAAAATCTTTACCTAAAGCCCCCACTATCCTTTTCATGAAAGTAATAAATCTTGTCAGGTTATTGCACCTTCGACATTGGCTAAACGGTTTCACTTTCATCGATGGTCCACGAGAATCAAAAACATTCCATTCCAGTTTTAGTTGATTTCCGGCAAGTTGTTTGTGGATTTATTTTATATAATTCGGTTAACTAAGCACCTGCTCACCCAGTTTAAATAAACGTTTGAAAAATAAGTGCAACAGTTTGAAGTGCATTTGCACTCTGTGTGTCAGAGTGTTTGAGTGTGTGTGTGTTTATGTGTTTTTACATTTACCCAGTTTGTTGAGTTTGTTTTGACTGCCCACCCGAAAATCCACTTTAATTACAGCTACAGTTTTACTGTCACTGGTCCTGAGCAGGTTGCATTACAATAATGCAAATAATAAAAGAAAGATATTCGAACCAGTTTTAAAAGCGTTTAATTTTTATTTCGTTTGCTATCTGGGCTGGAACAAGAGTGCTGTAAAGGGGGTGTTTGGCGTTGTCTGTATTTGTATCAATAATAAATTGACACTTGACTTAAACATTGTGGGTGTGGATAACCACGGTCTATGTTCGTGTCCACAAACCTCATAAACTGCATTCCTTAGAATCGCCACACTTCACTTTACTTCCTAGATTTTACTCTTGATATGAATATAGAGGTTTGACATTTTAATGATGGATTAATTTTGTGTTATGTTTTGATTAATGGCAAAGATAATCAATGTTTGATTCTTTGTAAAAAAAAATAGGTTTTATAGGTTTACAATGGAATACATACCTATGGATCTGGAGTGATCAATATTCTGATTCACATGCCAGAAACTCAATATTCAATATTCTGATTCACATGCCAGAAACTTATTAATAGACTCATTACTATAAATCTGTTATCTTTTCTTTTACATATATAGAATGAATCATTTTCTTCTTTAAATATTTGTATTGCCTGTCAGAAGTTTAGTATTATCGATTGCTGAGAATGGATGTTTATGAATGAATACAAAGAAGAATTTTATAAGTATAAGGAGTCAAAAAAATGTGCACAATTCATTAGCATAAATTATACATATGCATAGAAGTATCTTTGTATATATATTAAAACAATTCTAGGCAAATTTCCATCCAATTTTGAATGCATTGCCAGTTCCCTTCTCCCTTCTCTTCAGCATAGGTAGACCGATTAGACAACAGTCAGAAAATCCCTCACATTAATGTGAGATCCGATTCCAAAACGAGACTTGAAATTATCATTCCAGCAACGAAATTCCTTGCCATTGTCGGTGTTTAACAATCTCTTGTGGCACTTTATCAAAATCCAAGCACGTACATAACTTAGAAAAAAAGTGCCGCCAAAAAAAATGGGAAAAAATACCTAACTATAAGTGGGGTTCTATATCAGAGCAACTCCAACTACACTCTAACTGTGCCTGTAGCTGTATATATGTATGTATGTGCTTACCTAGTATACTGTAGGTGTGAAATAGACTGCTGTGAGCCACCCCCATCCCACCATCCATACAACAGCAACAACAACAACACCATGAACAGTTGAACAACTGTTTTTCTCTTTAGATCTTTGTTGCTGTTGTTGTTATTTTATTCAACTTTTGCCTTTCTAATACCAAGTCGTGGAATTGTGTTGATTGAATGTCTGGGGAAACTGTAACTGTAGGATCGTGTGCTCTTTGTCGGTAAATGTGTCTGGGTCGGATTCGGGTTCGAGTCTAATGCCTGAATCTGGTGTTGGGGGTCTGACTATTTTTTTTTTGTTTTTCTCTTCACGATGTCATGCTGCTATTGTTCGCATCAGTGTTGCATATTAAGTAATAGAACTGTTGTTTTTTTTTCTACTGAGTTACTGAAATAAATGAAATGAAACTTATGGCACGAGCAAAGTGTGGGCAAAGTCAACGCTGACGATGCCAAAAGAAACTAAGAAAAAAAAGGAAATAAAAAAAAGTGTGAAGCACAAATCAAATTTTGGTCAAGAATAAATTGATAGAATATTCAAAATTGAAGAGCTGACATTCGCCTTTCACCTCTAGGTTGAACCCAGCACGAGCTGGGGCCAAGCAATGAAGGGCCACAAAAAGAGCCTGGAATTGGAATATGGCCTAAAGTCGGAACTTAACTTAAAGTAGTGAATTCTGTTTTTTCTTTTTTGTTTTCTGTTTTGGCTGGTAATGTGAATATGGACATTGCCACCCGCACACAATAATCCAGAGAGACAAAATAGTGGTATTGAACCAGTTTTTGTTGGCTTTGATTTTGACCAGGTCCATGGAGTGTTGGCAATGGTCGGTTGATGCTTGAAATGATAGTCAAATGCAAAAACCGGCTAAAGAGAATTTTTTTTTTTTTTGGTCAAGAAGTTTTTTGTTGTTCGTTTGCCATTTACAATTGCATGGGCGAGAATTTATTATGGTTTGTCCTTTTACGTGTGTGTGAATGATCTTTGGAAATCGAATTTCTTAGAGCTGTTCAGTCTTTAATGGTTTATAGTATTACTCGAGGCCTAATAAAAAACACTCAAAACGACTTTAGGGCTATGTTAATGTAGACAAACTAAACTAGTCTAAAGTGACTTTCCGAAGAAAGTCAGAAAGAAATAGGTTTTATAGGTTTACAATGGATTACATACCTATGGATCTGGAGTGATCAATATTCTGATTCACATGCCAGAAACTCAATATTCAATATTCTGATTCACATGCCAGAAACTTGTTAATAGACTCAGTACTATAAATATGTTAGCTTTCTTTTACATATATAGAATGAATCATTTAGCGACTCACATTTTAATCATCATTTTTTAGAGAATAGAAGCTTTAATAGACATGGGATGCTGCAAATTTTAACAAAATAGTAACTAAAAAAGACTTTTTCCATAGTTTAAAGTTTGCTACACAAACTGTAAGAAACCAAAATAAGAAGGAACAAATTTGATGTGGAAGTCCTCTTTTGCAAATACTCAAAAAACTTAGATCCCAGTTCAAACCGACCAATTTTGTTATTTTCTGCGTAGAAATGAAAAATTCATCTAGTATTTTAGATCTAAAATCCAAGTAGCTTACACATTTTCAAACCAGAAATACTTCATGACCTCAGTACCGAGATTCAAACTGCTATTGCTAAGATAAACCTAGTAAAATTCCTAAAATTGGTCTACAGCTGTTTGGTGACATAACAGCAATTAGTTTGCATAAATAAATGTCATAAAGTATACTTTTAATTAAATGTTTTAGCATTGAAATATGAGCGAACCAATTATTAAATAAACTACCCTTTATTAATAATTTAAGTATGAGAAAAATTTGAAAAAATGTAAACAATGTGGATATTTGAAATTTCTTAAGTCCTAGCATTACCTGATAAAAGCTGTGGCAGTGAGGAGAGAGAGCGAAAAGTTCAAATACTAATGCCTACTAATTTAGTTACAGAGAAAACGTACCTTCTCTAGATCGTGAGTCTCTAATAGTTTGCATAATATTTTTTCCATTGGCAAACAGGTGAAACTGAACTATGAACTGAGGAAGTATTTGACTGCCTCAGACACATCATCATCATTATGATCATAATGATCATAACCACCTCCCACACTGAATTTAATTTAATTTCATGTTTATGTTCATCTTCAGTTTATTAAAAATTAATATTTATTTATTGATCTATGATCGATGATTGTGGCTTTTGTTTCTTCTCTCCATTTCTCATCATTCAAAGCTGAGCTCGAATTACCGAAAACAAAAGAAAAGTCATGATTTAATCGATGAGCGAACAAAAAAATTTCACTTTCGTTTTGTTTCACCGTCTCTGTTGCCTTTCTTCACGAAATTCATTCATTTTCACCGCCCCAAAACTGACCCTCAATAAGCATTTAGCGTATTATGTAAAAGATTTTTTTGTTGGTCTGGCCAATGCCACGCCCATTAGTTGTATTATACATTGTAGTTGTTGTTTCAGTAGTTCGCCGGCGCATCTGCATTGATGTTTCTTTTGCCTCGAAATGTTTTACAAATTTATGCGGTTACTTTTCACAAAAAAAATAAGAAGGAGAAAGACAAAAAAAAATTATAAATAAAACTGAAAATAAAATGCTTTCAATTTATGTTGATGGGCATTATGTGAAGCTGGTCATGAATTTAAATGTTGGAAGTTTACTCAGGCACCCAGAGAGGTGGACTGGGAATTGTTTGTCTTTGTGCATTGGACTTCCTCTTGGAATGCGTCACTTGAGAGTTTTTTTAGTAAATTGAAATGACTTGTAATAAAAAAAAAAACAAATCGTTTCTTTAACTAACCTTTTTTTACTTTTAAAGTGGTAGATTATTGATACATTTTCCGGTATTCCAGGCTGATTTTCGATATTCAAAACCATTTCCCCTACAAAATCTTTACCTAAAGCCCCCACTATCCTTTTCATGAAAGTAATAAATCTTGTCAGGTTATTGCACCTTCGACATTGGCTAAACGGTTTCACTTTCATCGATGGTCCACGAGAATCAAAAAACATTCCATTCCAGTTTTTAGTTGATTTCCGGCAAGTTGTTTGTGGATTTATTTTATATAATTCGGTTAACTAAGCACCTGCTCACCCAGTTTAAATAAACGTTTGAAAAATAAGTGCAACAGTTTGAAGTGCATTTGCACTCTGTGTGTCAGATGGTGTTTGAGTGTGTGTGTGTTTATGTGTTTGTTACATTTACCCAGTTTGTTGAGTTTGTTTTGACTGCCCACCCGAAAATCCACTTTAATTACAGCTACAGTTTTACTGTCACTGGTCTGAGCAGGTTGCATACAATAATGCAAATAATAAAAGAAAGATATTCGAACCAGTTTTAAAAGCGTTTATTTTTGATTTCGTTTGCTATCTGGTTTTTGGATTTTGCCAACATATTCAAACGAGTCATTCGACATGATACAAATATGATATCCGCCTTTCGGCCAAGAAATATTTATGCTAATCAATCATTTCAATTTTTTTGTTTTGTTTTTTTGTGTACAAGGACACCTTGGCCCGACAATTAGAATGCGCAAAACTGACTTATATAGAACGTGCCAACACCCGCACAAGAGGAAATGGAATGCCGTTGGCCAAATCAAACAACATTCTAAACCGAAGAAACCCGTTTATGAGTTGTTTGTTACGTTTTGTCGTTGGTTGGCAATTATTTTGCCCGTAATTGTATTTAATTTGCCCAGCACTTCACAGCATTAAGAGAAGGGCTGGAACAAGAGTGCTGTAAAGGGGTGTTTGGCGTTGTCTGTATTTGTATCAATAATAAATTGACACTTGACTTAAACATTGTGGGTGTGGATAACCACGGTCTATGTTCGTGTCCACAAACCTCATAAACTGCATTCCTTAGAATCGCCACCACTTTACTTTAATTCCTAGATTTTACTCTTGATATGAATATAGAGGTTTGACTTTTAATGATGGATTAATTTTGTGCCGAGCCCCATGAACAAATGGGTAGAAATACACGAAAAAAACTTATATTTCTGGTTCATCCCTTTTCCTTTTTAAAAACAACTAATCAATAAAGTATAACTAATCCATGTTATTTTACACTTTATTGTATTCTTATCATAATGCTTTATATTTTAAATTTATATTCTAACTAGCAATCCTCGGTATATGAGTTGTCTAAGTGGCCCAGTCATTTAGTCAACTGAACAACGAGGATCCGGGTTCGAACTTCTTCTGGGGAATAAAAGTCTTTATAAAATAGGCTTAGTAAGAAATTTCGAATGATATAGAAAAATCGTATGAAATACAGAAATCTTTGAGAAACGTAACTTATGCAAAAAAATAAAGATTTTAAAAACGATCGCACTGCAAGGTATATAATTCAAAGTTAGCTTATTTTTTATTTGTTTTTCAATCTCATCCTTAAAACTTTATAGAACAAAAGTGTACTGTACTTTTTGTATTTTTCTTTTAACCACTTAAAGTTCAAATAAAATCTTCTGAAATTAATAAATCACAAACAAGTTGCCTCGCATGATGTTTGCCAATTATCTAGCATCATCAAATCATACGATTTCCTTATTAAAGATAATTGCTCGTCCAGCAACCACCGCCCCAATTTGTGCAAACAACCAACACACACACACACACACACAAAGCGGGCGAAGCAAGTTAAAAAAAACCAGCTGGAGAGCTTTGGCGCAATAGTTTTATTTTTTTTCTTTCTGTTTGTTTCTATGTTTCTTTGTTTTGGTTTCTGTGTTGCTCGCTTTTCGGTTTGTTTGTGTAACAAGTTTGCATATGTAAATAGAAAATATAATTAAAACTAAAATTGGAATGTAATCGTCTATTATTTCTCCCTCACTGTATGAGTTGTGTGCATTTCATTTATAAATTATGCAACAAAAAATTCTTCAATAAAAATCAAAAGACTTAGGCCACAAACTTGCCGACTAATAGAATTCTTTCAACTCAATTTTTTTTTAGCTGATTCATTAAAACTTCTACATAACTTCCCTTTCTCTATCTTTATGTCTCTCTTTCTGAATATCTCGCTTGACATTGACCTTCATCGGTGTATTATTTTCTAATTAACAACTCCCCCGGGCTAGAAGCAGTAGAGAATATACCAAAGAGAGAGAATTCGTGCCCAATTCTTGAAATATTTTTCGATATACCTAACGATAAGTGGGTATAGTGCTTATATTGCAGAGATATCACGTCTATATATTTGCTCGATTTGTTGCTATGCTTTAATGTCATCTTAACAAAATTCAAAAGGTATGAAAATATCGTATGCAGTTAACAAGACATTAACTGCCTCATTACTTTTTCATGTGCCCAAATCGATTCAGCATCATGTCAAAATTCTTGCGACTTTACACTCATCAAAGACCTAGCCAAACCCTTCTTTTGATTGCCCTTCTTTTGATTGCCCTTCTTTGATTGCCCTTGATTTGATTGCCCATTGATTGCCCTTCTTTGGTTTTGAGTAACATCAGATTTTGGACTTCCGCAATCTTGCGTCTTACCATAAGGATATAGTGCATGCGTTTAGGTGGCGGTAGATTATACCAGGCCAGACGTGAGAGACGACCAATTTGTCGCTTGCTGAGTCTAGCCACTTGACGAGCATCCATGGCAGCGACATAGTCCTTGTGGAAAAACTTATAGGGATGCAAACTTTTTATGTATTTTTTCATGTCTTCTATTGTTGGTGCCACGGTCTGCTTTGCAGGTAGCACGGGATGCTTTGTAGGGCGTCTTGGAAACATGGTGCGTGAGAGCGGGACTCCTTTCTTCTTGTTAATATTATAAAATACTAAAAATTTAGTTAAAACGTTGATAACAAATTTAGAAAAATACTTTTTTTTTAAGGGATTTTTTCAACCGATTTGTTTGTTTCTATCTTTCAGACTGAAATGAATTTGTAGTTATACATTTTTACATTTGAGCAGTGACAGAAATCGATATGTATAATTGATTATAAGTTTAAGTCATATTTTTTTACTTGATAGTTTAATAAGTAAATGGTGGAAAGGTTTATCTTGAATAGACCCAAATATGTAATAATTAGGAAGTACCCCAAAAGCTTTCCTAAGTTGTTATGGTAACAATATAAAAAGTGTTTAATACGATTTTTTAAAGAACGTGCTTTATCCTTTATTGCAGGTATTGTGAGCCACTTAAAAGCCATTAACTCAATATTCCACTGTAAATACAACTAGATTATAGACTAAAATCAGTTCTTTTTACCGACAAGGCAGTAGGCGGGAGAGTGAAAAATAAAAAGTGAAAAGTAGGCCATGTCCATTTGCCTAGTTTACCTGCCTCATTTCCTACTTCCATATTTCACATTCTAGAAAATCGTGCTCGAGAGTATAGTTCTAATAATTAAAACAAATTTAAAGTAAAAATAAATTTCAAATAAAATGCCCAATCCCTTATTGGCCTAACTTTAACAAAACGGCAATTTAAACAATTTGCCCAAAAACTGAAGGTTTCCAAAAAATGGCTACAGATTGGCGCAGACAAATTATGAAGCCCAAGCCAAAGTGAAGGATGCACCAAAAATGTGCTAAATTTAATGCTCGTCCAAACCAAGGAGTATCAAGAAAAAACATCGTGTGGCCGATAACGTGAAAAAAATGGCGGTCAAAAGCCTGAAGTCAGATGGTAAAGAAGTACAAACAATAAGAAATAAAAAAGAATGGCTTAAGGCCGCAGCTAAGGTCGATCAACTGGAAAAGTTCAAGAAAATCGTTAATAAACATCCCCGAGAGCTGGCCATACGAAAAGGACACACCAAGATAAATATCACTGGAAATACCAAAAAGTTTTGGTTAGGTGAAGAAAGATGAGGAAAGCAAATAAAAGAAATAAGGATTACGTATATATTGAATTTTTTGCATTAGAATGACAACGATTCTATAAATTTTTTTAAATTTCTATAATTACTTTTTTCGACCCCATATTTGTATTTAAAAA
>NW_025814448.1:0-91343 GCF_018902025.1 Drosophila willistoni
GACGTAATGAGCATTGACATGATCATAGAAGGCACAGCCAGGAATGTCACCCGATAACCCTGCAACACACAATCATCTTCACACAATCGCCAGACTAAACATTCCTAAGGGAATGGTGTCAAATTCGGTACATCAGACAGCAAGTCGCCTAATACCATAAATCAATTCAGCAATTAGCGTCATGTTCGGTACACCAGCCATCATGTCGCCCAAATCAATTTCTTGATAAACAGATCCCACGCCCGCGTTGGACCATTGGACTCAACAAGCGTCGCTGTCACCATCGACGTCCAAAGTCAGAGGTTTCATTCAAACAAAATCGATCTACACAATTCAGTTTCTAATCCTAGTTCAAACTTGTCACTCCGATAGAACTCCGCGATCTTAGCTCAGTCTAGTAGTCACAAGTCTTCCAGTAAAGAGTTAGATGTCAAATGTGTATTCAATATAAAATCAATAAAGTTTGTTTTTTTTATGCGACTAACTAAGATTGTGTTTAATTGGCGCCCGAGCAGGGACCCCGTGTTTAAAAGTTGATCAAGTGAAGTAAAAGACAATTGCGATAAGTGCTAATCAAAGTAAACGCAGGAAACACGCCTTTAAAACGATAGCCGAAATATACGCAGTGTTAACAAAACTTCGCTGAGGTCAGACGGGGCCACAACAAACTGATCGCTGCATTCCTCTAGTATTCGTTCGGAGGAAAATTGGTATAACAAGTGTCTGGATTCGGAGCGTTAGTACCTCAACGTGGGAAAAGCGAGTACCCCTACCAACCAACCAATACAAACACCGAAATGAAAATTATATTAATGTAAGTTAAGTTAAAATTAAGAGAAAAATCAAAAGAACAGAAACAGATTAGCATCATAAGAAACAAAACGAATTAATATTATAAGAAACGAACGAATTAGCATCATAAGAAACGAAAAAAATTACTAACGTTGATAATAATTACCTCTACTAACAAATTTTTTTAAATCAAAAGCCATTTCCATTCAAATTTTTAAAAAAAACGGTATCGCGTCGCGAACAAATTCTCTTGTCCTTCGAATATTTATTCGACGCGTAGTGCAAACGTTTGTTTTTTTGAAGTGAATTAATCTCTTTTGAAACCGAAAATGACTGAAAAAGACAATTGGGTAAAAGCCGCAATCCTGCAGCCAGGAAATCGCCCTACGACAGAGTCGCAGAGTGCGTCAACCTCAGCTGCCGCGAACAGAAGTATAGAGGCTATATCCATACAAGGTTTAGATGCAGCCATTGACAATCTTTTAGCAGCAAGAATGGGGTCTTATATAGAACAAATGAAGCTGGCCCATCCAGTAACCTCAGAATACAGAGACTTCACTTTAAATTTACAAGATAATTGGCATGAGGTAGATAAAGTCCCAGATTTAGTGAAAGGTTTAAAGGAATTCTCTGGTAATCCAGCAGAATTTACAACTTGGTTCGCTTCAACCTCGCGCGTAATGGAGGCCTTTGCTCCTTTGCAAGGAACGCCAAAATACTTCGCGATTTTACTAACGGTTAGGGACAAAATTACAGGACATGCGAACACAGTACTAAAAGTGAATGATACCGCGTTACATTGGGAGGCAATCTCGAAATGCCTTCTAGAGGAATATTCAGACAGACGAGACTTGGGAACACTAGAATATCAATTGTTTTCTATGAGTCAGAAGAATAGCACCATACACGAGTTTTACCTTGCAGTGAATCACCAGATGTCCTTAATTATCAGTCAAATGAAAAACATGGGACACGGTCCTGAGGTCAGGGCAGTTTTGTCAAAACAGATAAGGGACAGAGCCCTAGATACTTTCATTAGGGGACTGAACGGTGACCTATCGGATAGAATAAGTCTAGCGCAACCAGTTAATTTGAAACATGCGTTGCAGATGATACAAGACTTAACTAACAAGCACACTAAAAACTCGATTGGCTCAGGTTATCAGTACCCTCGTCCAAACATAACATACAAAACAGGACAACAAACCAGAATTAACGCCCCCCCACAGTGGTCATATCCTCCGGTACTTCCCCCTAAACCATACAATAATATGAATTGGCACAACCCCAGGCAGGCTCAAAATACCTTCATACCCCAAACTAATTTCCCACAGAATCATGGTACTCATCAAAATATCCCCTTTCGTAACAATAACCAGACCTTCTTTAACGCACCACCTAGACCTCTCGCCCCAAAGCCTCAACCCAAGCCTACACCTATGGAAGTAGACGGTTCTATGATGACTAAAAATGTGAATTACATGAACAGACCAAACATAAATCCTCCACAACCAGTTTTATTAAAGAGAGTAAATCCATTTAACACAAATTTCCCAAACAAAGTCCAAAGACAGTTCCATATCGAAGCCGAGGTACAGGACGGGCAATACAGTGCCCCACCACCAGAAGACTTTCAGGTCAATGTAACCGAAGCTCAGTTGTCCGAATACCAAGAACAGGAAGATTATTTTCAAACAGTCCCATACTCACAATTTTCAGAGTATGAACAACAACAAGAATACCCCACCACTCAAAGTGGTATGTCCGAATTAAGTCCGCAAGATAGGGAAACAAATCAACCTACAGTACAGGATCCTCACCCACAAATCGAGGATACGGTTAATTTTTTAGGATGAAGTGTTCCTCTTTGCCGTACTTTGTAGTCCGGGACAAAGACGGAACAGCATACAATTTTTTAATAGATACCGGCTCAAACAAAAACTATATCCAACCTGAAATAGCCAAGAACATAAAACCAAATGAGCGTACATTTTACGCGAATACTGTAAGTGGGCGCATCCTGATTACGGAGCATGTCCACCTGGGTCTCTTTAACGAACCAAACAAACCTATAATTTTTTTTCTACTCCCAAATTTAAAATCGTTTCATGGAATTCTAGGCAACGACACATTAAAAGAATTAAATGCCATCATAGATGTAGGAAAAGATGTGTTACAAGTCAACAACTCTCATGTTGTTAAAGTGAGACAGATGCGAGCTCAGCAGGTCCACACGATCAACTCAGATCAACTATCAGATTACCAAAAATCAAAACTAGAAGCATTACAGGAGGAATACAAATCGTTATTTGCAAGTCCGGACATGAAGCTGACTTATGCTACCAATGTCCAAGGTGAAATTCGAACATCGTCAGACACTCCAGTCTATTCAAAACACTACCCATACCCAGCCTCCTTGAAAGAAGTAGTTGAAGAGCAAATTCAAGAACTATTAAAAGATGGTATAATACGACCCTCACGGTCGCCCTATGGCTCCCCTGTATGGATCGTCCCAAAAAAAAGTGACAGTTCGGGAAAAAAGAAATACAGGATGGTCATCGACTACAGGAAACTAAATTCAGTCACCATTTCGGATAAATATCCTATCCCAGAAATTGGAGAAATGATTGCTCAATTGGGTAACAACAAGTACTTCTCCGTCCTTGATTTAAAGAGTGGGTTCCATCAAATCCCTTTAAAGGAATCTGACATAGAAAAATCAGCATTTTTTATAAACGGAGGAAAATATGAATTCACCAGACTCCCTTTCGGATTAAAAAATTCCCCGGCTATATTCCAAAGAGCTCTAGACGATATTTTAAGAAAACATATAGGAAAAATATGCTACGTTTATATTGACGACATCATAATATTCAGCAAAACAGAGGAAGAACATTTCAGCCATTTGGCCCAGGTATTCTCTACCTTAGCAGAAGCAAACATGAAAGTGCAAGTCGACAAGTGTAAATTTCTAAAACATAGCGTTGATTTCCTAGGAGTAGTAATATCAAGCGAAGGCGTTAAAACCAACCCAGAAAAAGTACAGGTTATAAAAAATTTCCCTACACCAAGAAACTTGAAACAATTGAGATCCTTCTTAGGCTTAGCTAGTTATTATAGGCGGTTTATTAAAGATTTCGCGAAGCTAGCAAGACCCCTCACAAATCTACTGCGTGGCGAGCACGGGAGAACGAAAAAGAATGTCTCCAACAAAATCGAAATTCGTTTTGGCAAAGAAGAATTGGACTCTTTTCAAAAAGTTAAGAATGCATTAGTTTCACAGGATGTATTACTAGCATACCCTGATTTCAGTAAAGAATTTCATCTGACCACGGATGCCTCAAATATAGCGATAGGTGCCTCATTAGAACAAAACGGCAGACCGATCACATTCATATCCAGAGCACTGTCTAAGACAGAGGAAAATTACGCTACAAATGAAAGGGAAATGTTAGCCATAGTATGGGCCTTAGAAAAATTGAGAATGTACCTTTATGGGAAATCAAAAGTGACCATTTTTACAGACCATCAACCGCTTACCTATGCGCTTAGTCCCAAAAATAACAACACAAAGCTAAAAAAGTGGAAGAGTTACCTAGAAGAATACAACTACGAGTTGAAATATAAACCGGGTAGCTCAAATATAGTAGCAGACGCGCTTTCAAGAAATCCTACCAGCATAAATGCCAGTAGTACGTCAGCAGCTACTATGCATAGTGATGAAAGCTCAGGTCACGAACTAATACCGACTATGGACATTCCGATCAATGTATTTAAAAACCAGTTAATACTTCTCACAGGCGAAAACGAAAGCACGACATTCGAGTTACCATTCCCTACTTATCACAGACACACGGTAGTTCGAAGAAATTATTCGGAAAGCGATCTCGTAGAAATCCTAAAAGCAAAATTAGATCCTAGGATAGTGAACGGTATTTTCACTTCAGAAAGTATCATGGGAAAAATTCAGCTGATATTTCCAGAACATTTTAGGAATTATAAAGCCAGGTTTACGCAGATCCAAACTACGGATGTCCACGAGAATAGTGAGCAGCAAGAAATCATAACCAAAGAACACACTAGAGCCCATAGAAATGCAATAGAAAACAAAAAGCAGATTTTATCTAAAGTTTTTTTTCCAGGAATGAGAAAAAAAATAGAGGCAATAGTAAAAGCATGCCAAACTTGTAAACTCTCTAAATACCAAAGACACCCCCCAAATCAAGAGATTCAATCAACACCCATACCATGTTATCCAGGAGAAATAATCCACATAGATCTCTACTCGACTCAAAACAAAATCATTTTAACTGCAATAGATAAATTTTCAAAATACGCACAGATAAAGTTAGTGAATTCAAAAGCAGCGGAACACCTAAAAATACCACTACGGGAGTTATTAGTAGCCTTTGGCGTGACAAAAACAGTAGTGATGGACAATGAAAAATCGTTAAATTCCGCTTCGATAAAATTCCTTTTGAACGATCAACTGGGTATAAACGTACACACAACACCACCGTATACTTCGTCTAGCAATGGTCAGGTAGAAAGATTTCATTCCACATTCACGGAATTAATGAGATGCCTAAAGATTGAGCATCCGGAATTAGAATTTGAAGACCTAATATTCAGAGCAGTAGACGAATACAATAGAACTATTCACAGTACAACCAACAAAAAACCGATAGAAACCTTTTTTGCTTTAGATTTGACAAACTCTCCAGAAAAGTTAGCATTAGAAAGAGAAAAAACATCGAAAAGAATTTCAGACAAACAACTCGCAGACTTACAATACCATAACAAAAACAAGGAACCCATAAGAATCTATGACCCAGGAGAAACAATTTACGTAAAAATCAATAAAAGATTGGGTTCTAAATTAACCCCAAGATACAAAAAAGAAAAAGTAGCTGAAGATATGAACACAAAAATTAAAACATTGTCAGGCAGGATAGTACATAAGAACCAGTTGAAATACTGACCAATATCCATCTTCGACAGGTTAATATTGATACCCGTCTGTTGGGGACATACAACTATCCTGGATTACTCAAAGTCGAGAGTAGTAATGCTGGAAACTGGGATGGCAGCGAGGCAAAATGGAACATTTAAAATTATTCACGTTGTAGAAGTAGAAAAGTACCAACAGGCATTATCGGTGTTGAAAGAGGTCGTACGAAACTCAACAAAAGCAAACCCGTATTACCCTTTCCTTAACTATGAAATAACCCGAATCGAAAACGAGATTAAAAGATTAAAGCCTATTAAGTTCAGAGGCAAACGCTCTCTTGACATACTTGGAACAGCGTGGAAATGGCTCGCGGGTACCCCAGATCACCAGGATCATAAAATTGTAATTGATAAAATTAACGAACAGCTTAAAAATAACAATAAACAAGTAGTAATTAATAAATTGGTAGAAGATAAGATAAATGATTTGATTAAGATAACTAACACTTTATTAATTAAAAGCAAACCAGAAACAGATGAAAAAGTGAAGGAAATAGAAATAACAAAGTTCAAATTGAGTCTTTTGAGAGAAGAAATCACAAACATCATTTATGCAATAGATTGGGCTAAAGCCAATACAATAAATTCTTTGATTTTATCACCAGCAGAAATAAACATTATCGAAACATATGCCGAAGAAAGCCTAACGTTTGTAAATATTGAAGAGCTTATAGAATTTGCTGAAGTAAGTGTTGCTTCAGATGGTAGAGCTCTTCTCTATATTGTCAGCATACCTAGAGTAATTAAAGAACAATGTAAAAAAATAATGGCATTTCCCATAAAATATGGAAAAACAATAGAAAAAATAGATTATAACCACATATTAAAATGTAATAAACAATACTTTGGTTTAGCTAATAAGAATAAGTGTAAAAATCAAAATAACAAAATATTATGTAAACTGGAAGATTTGATAGACTTAAAAAATAGCAAATGCATGGGAGCGTATTTTCATAGGGAAAAACCAACTTGCCCAACAACTAATAATCAACATGTGAAATCACACTCGGAGGTAGCTCCTGGCACGATCCTGTTAAATCAATTCAAGGGTATCATCAACGTCGACGGAGAAAACCTTACTCTGGATGGAACTTTTATAATACAATCGCAGAATGCCACGATCAACATTGATGATTCATGGTACATTATGAAGACAAAGCGTGAGGTAGAAGTCCAACCCCCGTTACTTCAACTATTATCGGACAAACAACACCAAGGCGAAACCCTATCTTTGGAGATGATTAAAGAACTGCATTTGAATAACACAAACAGCCTGGAAAAAATCCAGACGGACAATGCCATAATTTCATCATCCTATTGGATCGCCATAGCAATTCTAGCAATCATAGCAATCATATACTGGGTGATCAAGAAGAAATACAATCACAGGCCAGAAGAAAATATTCCACCAATAGTAATGCCGGTTACACCCGTACAATATATGGTAGCGACCGAGGACGTCCGCACTTAAGAGGGGAGGAGTTAAGACCAGATATGCTTCACCATCACAATCACACTCACACTGCACCCATAGAGTACATTCAAGAGTTATCATAATGAGCACTGACGTAATGAGCATTGACATGATCATAGAAGGCACAGCCAGGAATGTCACCCGATAACCCTGCAACACACAATCATCTTCACACAATCGCCAGACTAAACATTCCTAAGGGAATGGTGTCAAATTCGGTACATCAGACAGCAAGTCGCCTAATACCATAAATCAATTCAGCAATTAGCGTCATGTTCGGTACACCAGCCATCATGTCGCCCAAATCAATTTCTTGATAAACAGATCCCACGCCCGCGTTGGACCATTGGACTCAACAAGCGTCGCTGTCACCATCGACGTCCAAAGTCAGAGGTTTCATTCAAACAAAATCGATCTACACAATTCAGTTTCTAATCCTAGTTCAAACTTGTCACTCCGATAGAACTCCGCGATCTTAGCTCAGTCTAGTAGTCACAAGTCTTCCAGTAAAGAGTTAGATGTCAAATGTGTATTCAATATAAAATCAATAAAGTTTGTTTTTTTTTATGCGACTAACTAAGATTGTGTTTAATTTATATATGTAACTTTGTATACTCTCTCTCGAGATGCGTTAAAGAGAACAATGACTCGATGAGAGACAAATAGAAGTTAGTCGCGAATAAACTGCACAACCAACCACACGCATTCTGTTTTATTATAGCAATAGGTTATGGACCCAGACAATGTGCCTATGTGGTTGCTGCGGTAATTTCTAGAAGAAATTAGATTTCGCGCTGTGTTCTAGACGGTTTTTTCACAAAGTATATATAAACGAGTATAATGTCGGCGTTATATCAGATTGATAAACTCGGGGACAGTAATTATGACTCGTGGTGCATCCAGATGAAAAGTGTGCTGGTGCATGCGGATTTGTGGAATGTGGCGTCAGGTGTATTGGCAAGGCCAACTACTGGGGAGAACACCGGATGGACGACGCTGGATCATAAGGCATTGGCAATGATCACCGTCAAGACTTCACAGTTGGGACATGTGAAGCACTGTGCAAGTGCACATGAGGCTTGGAAGAAGCTTCAGGAAGCTCATCAACCCAGAGGACCCGTTAGAAAAGTAGCTCTTTTCAAGAAATTGCTAAGTAGACGCATTCAGGAGGGTCAAAGCATATCGAGTTAATTGTCGGATTTCAGGGAAATCTTGGACAAGCTTGCTGGCGTTGGAATTGAAATATTGGACGAGCTTGTAACGATTATTTTGCTATCCAGTCTTCCAGACGAATTCGACAATTTCGTTGTCGCCATAGAGACGCGCGACAGTTTGCCGAGTTTCGACATGTTATGCATAAAGCTGAGAGAAGGAGAGCGCAAAAGAGAGAGCGAAAAACCGATCGAGAGCGCAAAAGCGTTTACAGTGGTGGAAAAGCAATCGATGCAGAGAGACAATTGGAAGAAAAAGCAAAAAGTTTTGAACTGTTTTGCATGTGGCGACAAATTGTCCCAGTGTAAACGGTCGGAAGGTTGCATCGAACCCGAACAAGGCAGTACAGTCATCGTTAGGTTTGCTGAACGCGTTGGACGCGAAATGTGTGGAATGATCGAACTGGTGTCTGGACAGTGGCGCCACCAGCCATATGTGTTGTAACAGAGATTTGTTTTCAACATTTGTGAAACATTCGGAGAAAATTGTTTGGGCTGATAATAACTTTCTTCAGGCTGAAGGAAAGGGCGAGGTAAAGCTGAATATGGTTTCACGTATACTTGCATTAAAGAATGTATTGTATGTACCCAAAATGAGAGGTAATTTCGTGTCGGTGAGCAAAGCAGTTGAACATGGAAGCATTGTTGAATTTGGACAAAAGTATGCACGAGTGATCCAAAAGGGTGAATGCATTCTGAAAGCGGGCAAAGTTGGCCGTTTGTATATTTTTGGAACAGCACCGAGCGAATGCTACGCCATTGAACAGTCTTACGAAGATTTGTGGCATAAAAGGTATGGACATCTCAACTATGGCAGTTTGGCTGAAATTGCACGAAAGGATTTGGCCCGTGGCATGGGAACGTTTCACTCAATGTCGTTGGAACCCTGCAAAATCTGCATGGTAAGCAAGATCACAGTACAGCCATTTCCAGATTCGACCAAGAACAGAGCTAAGGAAATCTTGGAGCTGGTGCATTCAGATGTGTGCGGTCCGTTCGATACAAAAAGCCTTGTAGGCAGCAGATACTTTTTGACATTTATCGATGACAGGTCACGTCGCATATTTGTATATTTCCTGAAGGGAAAGGATGAAGTATTTGGAAAGTTTGTCGAGTTTAAAAACATGGCAGAGCGGCAAACTGGAAAGAAGCTAAAGTGCATTCGGAGCGACAATGGTCGCGAGTACGTCAATAAATCGTTTGACGAGTTTCTCAAGGGCAATGGAATATTGCGGCAGCTCACGGACCATACACGCCGCAGCAGAACGGTGTAGCAGAGAGAGTTAACAGAACTCTTGTGGAGATGTCAAGATGCTTGCTCATCCAGTCTGGTCTACATCAATCTCTTTGGGCTGAGGCAGTTTAAACAGCTGCTTATCTGCGGAATAGGTCACAAACTCGAGCTCTGGTTAACATGACTCCAATGGAAGCATGGAATGGTAAGAAACCATTAATAAGTCATTTAAAAGTTTTTGGGTCTATTGCAGTGGCACTGGACAAAGGACATCATAAGGGCAAGTTTGATCCAAAGGGCAAAGAATACCGAATGGTTGGTTATTCTCGAAATGCGAAAGGGTATCGGTTGTACGACGCCGAAACCAGGCAAGTTGTTGAGAAGCGAGACGTTTTGTTCGACGAGCGTTTCGGCAATGGCGATTCGAATGGTGATATCGTCAAGTTTGATTTTCCATATGCGAATGATCAGGATTCAGGATCTGTTGATGCAGCAGATGACTTCAGCAGTACAGACGACTCTGATGCAGAGGTCAGCGAGAAGGGCAGCAGTAGCGTAAGTAAGTAGTAAGAAGTGGCAGAACCTGTGGTTGAAAAACGTGTTGGACCCGGCAGGCCGAAGCTGATTCGAACTGGAAGGCCTGGCAGACCAAAGAAGCAGTTCAATATTTTAAGCGCATTGATTACAAGTGAGGTGATCATACCAGAGATCATGAGGAGGCGCTTAGTAGTCCGTTTGCTTCGCATTGGCGTGAGGCTATGCAAAAGGAGTATGATTCCTTGATGTCAAATCACACTTGGCAGCTTAGTACGCTACCGGAAGGGTATAAACCTGTTGGCTGCAAGTGGGTCTACAGTGTAAAGCGTGATGCAAAGGGAGAAGTCGAGCGCTTTAAGGCGAGACTAGTAGCAAAAGGATGTTCACAGCGCTATGGAGTGAACTACAATGAAACATACTCGCCTGTATGTCGCTTGGAGAGTGTTCGTTTCATCTTGGCCCTAGCAGCGCAGTTAAAATTGTATCTACACCAGATGGATGTATGCACGGCTTACTTAAACAGTGATTTGGGCGATACCGTATACATGAGGCAGCCCGAAGGATACGCAACTGAAGACAAAAGTAAGGTACTTCTGTTGGAAAACGCGTTATATGGACTCAAACAGTCTGGACGGGAGTGGAACTCCAAACTCGATAGTGTTTTGCGAGCTAATGGGTTCATACCTTGCGACAATGAACCATGTTTATACAAACAGCAAGCAAAAGGTAATCTATCACTAATCCTTGTCTATGTAGACGATCTTCTTATAGGATGCCAGGAGAAATCAGATCTTGACAGGATTAAGTCAGCTATAATGGCAGCGTTTGAATGTGTTGACAAGGGACCTATGCGTCTGTTCCTTGGCATGGAGGTTCACCGTGATGGCGAATTGGGCGAAATATAATTGGGTCATTCACAGTACATCAAGGATCTACTGGAGCGATATGGCTATGCTCAGTGCAGACCAGCTGCAACACCGTTAGAAGCAGGGTATCAGGTAGCCTGCGATAAAATGGAGTATAAAAGGGTTGATGCAACTCTTTATCAGTCAATGATAGGCGAGCTAATGTGGCTTGCGTTGACTACTAGACCAGACATACTCCACTCAGTATCGAAGTTGGCTCAACGTAACAAGGACCCCCATAATGAACACCTTGCAGCCATAAAGCATGTTTTACGATATTTGGCTTCGACAGTTGGCTTCAAGATTCATTACAAGCAGTTGGATGCGGCGTTTACTGGTTTCGTGGACGCAGATTGGGCAGGCGATAGGATTGATCGCAAGTCTTATACAGGATATGTATATTTTCTGGTTGGCGGACCGATATCATGGAAATCGGAGAAGCAGCGGAGTGTTGCTCTTAGCAGCACCGAAGCAGAGTACATGGCGTTATCAACAGCGTGCAAAGAAGCCATTGTATTGCGTCGATTAATCATCGAGATTGGTTGCGGAGAGGAAGATACATCTACCTTTTTGTATGGCGATAACCTCAGCGCGCAGCAATTGGCTAAGAACCCGGTACATGATTCAAGGACGAAGCACGTGGACATTAGATATCATTTTGTTAGACAAGTAGTTAATGATGGTCAGATTGTTTTAAAGTATAAGTCTACTAATGAAATGATAGCTGATATCCTAACCAAGAATCTTGCGAAGAAGAAGCATGTAGAGTTTACGAATTTCTTAAGTATAAGATAAATTTGTGGACATACTTGCATTGAGGAAGGGTGTTGAAATAATTCTCTCTCAACTCACACACATACGAATATATATATGTAACTTTGTATACTCTCTCTCGAGATGCGTTAAAGAGAACAATGACTCGATGAGAGACAAATAGAAGTTAGTCGCGAATAAACTGCACAACCAACCACACGCATTCTGTTTTATTATAACAATAGATAATATTGGATATAAACTCCAGATCCCAAAATTTGAATGTGATCGGATAAATATAACACAAGTTACAGTCAATATAATAATCGGCTCTGCTCCCAGCTCTGCCGGCAGCGCTGTTTGCTGTCTACTACGTCTTTCGTCATCAACAGAGTATATGCATACACACACAGACGCAACGCTACATAAATTGCATGTGTATGCGTGCGTTGCTTTGCTTTGGGAATGAGGGAAGAAGACGAACAAATTGTAAAATAGAGACTAAAATTGTTTTGTTTGTATATTGATGAATTGAGTTGCAGAAAACAAACATGTAAAATTATTATTACCAAGGACATATAAACTTCGGCATAGCCGATGTTAGCTTCTTTGATTTTTAAATCTTTTAAGGTTAATTTTGACAATTTGCTATTGATGGCTGGTTTTTTCAAAATAATATCCAATATTTATATCAATATCTAATAAACTATACACGCTTCTCAGTGATGCAATAAGTGGGTCCGAATAGTCTGCCAGCATGTTTAAAAGGTCTTCATTTTGTCTAACACAAGAAGTGTATTTATGTATCTGAACCTTTTGTAGTCCTTGTTTTCACATTCCTGTGCTTCTTCGGAAAGCTCTCCAATTGGTAAACACTGATATTCCATTAAATCTTTTCCGTGAGTCAAAATCCTTTGTACCGTTGGGGTTAAATTTTTTTGCAGATACACTTGAGTCAAAAGTTGAGCAGTATATTTATTTTTAAAATAAATACAAATTCATACAAAAATTTACATATAAATCAAATTAATAACAAATTTTTAAGCCAAAATAAAACTTTATTTTTTAAAATATAATTTATAAAAAAATTTATTTTATTGTATAATTAATATTAAATAAAAATAAATTGTATTATAAAAAATTAAATTTATTAAAATATTTAATAACTTTATATAATTAAACTAATAAATTAAATTTTAATATAATTAATTTGTTATTATTTAATTAAAATAAAAATAATTATTTTTAATCACTAAATATGATTATTGTCCCCTAATAATAAAAAATCTTTATAAAATTATAATAAAAATCAATTTAAATAAAAATAATCATACTTTAATATTAAATTATTATAAAAATACAAAATAAAAATAATTATTTTTATTAAATTAATAATAAAATTTAGAATATTTTTTTAAAGTATATTCAGCAAATTTTTTGCACCATTTACCATACCCTTGCAAATTTTAACATTCAAGATAACAAAACATATTCATAAAGCTTCTGCTCTCTGACGTGACGGTCGTGTTTTTGCATAGCTCCTGAGTTTTTATTAATATTTATTGTTTTCTCTCAGTTTTTAATTGTGCTTAGTTTGTTTACGCTTTCACTGGTGTTGTTTGCTTGACACCCTTGTGTTTTATTTCCATAATTCGCCAAATTAAATAGTTTAAACCGTTTTTCTGTTTCGTGATTAGTGTTTGTTGCATTTAATTTTTTTTCTTTTTATTTTTTTCTCTCTCGTCATTGCTTCTGCAGTTGCTCCCCTCATCGACCCCATCATACCATCAGTGCTAGTGGCTTTGTTGTTCTCTCTGCTTTGTGCTTGTGCTCAGCTTCTCTCCCGCGTAATCACTTTTGTAAGGCCGACTCTCAAAGCTCGGCTTAAAACTGTTGTTGCACTCTCTCTTGTGCTGTGCACTCTAGCTGTTCTCTTTGTTTTATTTGTAATTATTGATTTCTTATCGATAATTATTTTTGTGCTGTGTATTTAAATTTTTCTATTTATTCTTATATATATAAATTTATTTATTTTTGTTTTGCCTTGTGTTTCTTTTGGCTTTATAATGGCTTGTTGTCTACCTACTTGCAAGCGTTCTGATCGTTTTGATGATCAGTATAGAGCAATATCTTGTTGGCTTTGCGATAATCTTATTCACTTAAAATGTGCTGGACTCAATGGCCGCGACTACGAAAAATTTTCTGGTTAGTTTGTGTCTAAGCCTGAGCTTGGCTTAATGCGCTGGACTTGCCCATCTTGCGCCAGCCAGCAGCTTGATTTTAGCCGTATGTATAGGGATCTTCGTTTAAAGTTTCTTTCTTTAAACAAACTGGCCAAACAGCTGTCTAACGAGTGGGACTCTAGCGTACATTTATTGTCGCAATTCAAGTTTGTTCCACCTTCTGAGAAGTCGCCCAAGAAATGTACCCTTGAGTTGCCTCGCAAGCAGTCGCCAGTACTCTCTATTACATCGTCTCCCATTTTACTTTCGCCTACACCATCTTCTTGTCCCTCTTTATGCTCTTCTTTTCAGATTGAAGTACCCATTACAAGCCCTGGTGTACCTCATTCTATCCCTAACGGGAACTCTGATCAATCACAGGATCACGCTAGCTCTCAATCACTTGCGGATCCCAATGCTCCTCCGCCTCCACTAACTGTAGTGCCTCATCGCAAACAATTATTTATCTCTAGGCTTGCTCCTGATACTTCTGAGTCGTCTGTGGCAGCTTACATTAGTAATATATGCCCTGCTAAAGTTTTAATTCAAAAGTTTAAGTTTTCTAGGCCTCGCGAAATCTCCTCTTTTAAAATTACAAATTAAAATTACCCAATGAGTATTTGTCAGCTTTGGTTGACACTAATTTTTGGCCAGAGGGCCTAGTTGTACACGAGTTTGCGCCCAAAAAGCGCTCCCGTCCGTTGCGTGTCCACCTTCCTAATTTATCTTCCGCTTCAAAAAACTAATAACGTCTAGTTTTTGCATTCATTATCAAAATGTAAGAGGACTTCTTACCAAGCTCTCGAACCTGTTCTGTGATAGCCAAACCTTTTCGACTGGCATATTAGCTTTCTCTGAAACTCGGCATTACTCCTCTGTATTGGATAATGAAATTCTTTCTAATAACTTTATTTCTTATAGGCTTGATCGTGTTGTGTTTAAGTGTTGTGCCGATTGATCTGCCCTTAGGTGTTGAGTTTAGTTGCGTCGAAGTTACATGTTCCAACTTAAGCTTATATATTTCTTGTTCATATATTCCTACAGCTTCTGATATCATGACCTATAAGCACCATGCTGATGCTTTGCAAACTATTTTTAGTCGTCTTAAAGATCGTGATTTCCTTATAGTTTTAGGTGATTTCAACTTGCCTAATATTTCTTGGCTTGTTGATGATAATCTATCTTTTTTAATTCCTTCATCTCAACATGTTTTTCTTGATAGCCTACTTGAATGTCCGCTATATCAGTTGAATTCTTTCCTTAACTCTTCTAAAAGAATCCTTGATCTTGTTTTTGTCTCTGATCGCACTGTTAGTGCTGTATCCCGAACACAGCCCCTAGTGAAACCTGAAGATCCTTATCACCCTACCATTGAAGTGACTATTTCTTACAATTCCGTTACTAGTTCATTTAATAACAATGCAAATTCTCGTCGTAGATGTTTCGTAAAACAAATTTTAATCTTCTTAATAGCCTTATTTTCTCTTTTGATTGGTCATTTCTATTTGAGTGCTGCGATCTAGATTGTGCAGTGAAGTTTTTCTAACTGCTCTTAATTCTCTAATTGATAAATGCGTTCCTTATGTGAATGTCTCTACCTCCAGCGCGCCAGTCTGGTTTAAACATAGGCTCTCTAATCTTGGTAACATTAAATCGAGATATTTTAAAAGATTTAAAAAAAGTGGTTCGCGACTTGACTATGCAAATTACTGTATAGCCAAATCTCAATTTTGTCTCTTAAACACTCAATGCAACAATAATTATATCGTTTGCTGTAAGGTTGAATTTTATAAGAACCCCAAAACATTTTACAACTTTGTTAATTACAAAAGACGCTCTAATGTACTACCTTCCACATTCAGACTTTTGACCAGACTGCTAATAATGATTCAGATATTGCAACACCTATCCAGATCCATTATTTCTCCTTGTCAGCATGGCTTCATGAACGGTGGTTGTCGCTTACTAACCTTTTAGAATTGACTACCCTTGTACACCATGGCTTCCGTAAAAAGTGTCAAACTGATGTTATTTATACTGACTTTAGTAAGGCTTTCGATACGGTTGATCATTCTATGCTTCTCGCGAAACTTAACATAATGGGTTTTTCCCCAAAACTGTTGGCTTGGTTAAAGTCGTATCCTATTGGCAGAACCCAAAAGGTGTCTTTTCGTTCCTCGATATCTAAAACTGTTCGAGTTACGTCAGGTGTACCCCAAGGCAGTCATCTGGGCCCCCTGTTATTTACACTGTTTATAAATGATTTGCCTTTGGCCTTGGCTCATTCACGCGTACTCATGTTTGCGGATGACGTCAAGATTTGTTATTCCTATAATGATCCTTCTTTCCAACAGTACTTGCAATCAGATCTCGATGCGTTCTGTGATTGGTGCCACGTTAATAAATTACACCCTAATGCCTCTAAGTGTTCTTTTATGACTTTCAGTCGTTTGTCTCCGTTCCTAGCTCATTACTCTGTTAGTCTGTTCTGTTAGATTGTGTACCATCGTTCAAAGACTTAGGCGTGATGTTTGACCCTAAACTTTCATTTAATGTTCATATTTCATCTATTGTCAATAGAGCATGCAGCCTTCTTGGCTTCATTAAACGTTGGGCCAAAGAATTTGATGATCCCTATGTAACAAAGATTTTATACACTTCGTTAGTTCGCCCTACTCTAGAATATTGCTCCCCAGTGTGGAATCCGCAATATGATGTTCACCAGCGTAGTATTGAATCGGTACAGAAGCAATTCCTTAAGTTTGCGTTACGCGGTCTTAATTGGGACCCGAGTCTTCGCCTACCTTCTTATTCTAGCAGACTTCTTCTTATTAATCTTCCTTCACTTTACAACCGTAGGCTCGTTTTTGGCATTCTCTTTCTCCATAAACTAGTCAACGGCGAAGTCATTTCTACTAATTTACTAGATACGTTATATTTTTGTGTTCCCTCACGTCGGACCAGAAACTTTTTCCTATTCACCTTAGTAGATGTCTGACTTACTACTCTCTTCACGAACCTTTTCGTGTTCTTTGCCAATCTTTTAACAACCTTTCTCACCTAATTTCTCCTCATCTTTCTGTCACTTCTCTTCGCGCTATACTTTTTAATCATCTACAGCGAAACCAATAATAATATTCTGGACTTGGATTGGCTGCAACTCATCCCTGACCACATTGGCTGTGACTCGGGGCATAGCTGGCACCTTATGCAAATAAAACACCTCCACCGGGTCGGGGATGTTTAGTTGTGTATATAGCTAAGCTATCTTTTTCAATTAATTACTATCTGTCTTTAGCTTAAGCTTTTTCGTCGACTGCTGTGTTAGTTGACGTAAATAAATAAATAAGAAAAAACATCCTGATCATGATTCGTAATCAACCGCCGCCGTGTGCAGACGTGTTTTTCAATGCAAAAATTTAGTGTAAAAAAAAAAAAAAAAAGACCGCGTTTACAAAAATTTGTGTAGGGATCTCAGTCGCTCAGAGACGCCTATTTACAATCTAGCTATTAGTTTGTTCTAATAGCAATAAATACTAAGTTGCAACATCAAAATGTTTAATTTTTACAAAAGCCATGTCCACCATTTCGGGCCCAAGCTCTCTCGATCTCCACCAGCAACAGCTACAAGAACTATTTGTTCAACAACAACGTGAGCGTCGACTCTCGTTCCAACGCAACTACGCGTACTTTTCGGTGATGTCGCCGACCCCACTGAATGCCACCGTAAGCAATAACACCGAAAGTGCCAGCCATTCAGCAATCAACAGCAATTTACCGTGGAGAGAGCAGTGTGCTTCTCCATCAATATCGATAACTCGGTCACCGATGCACCGACCAGCACCGTCAGATCGTTGACTGCAACTACTGCAACGTCAGCCGAAGTATTGACCTGCCTTGAGCCGTCAACGACAAGTCGCCCAGAGTCAGCCACAATAATAAACCCAACGCCTTCTGTCCATACTGGAATGGATAGATATATTAAAATAACTAAGCAGATGCTAAGCCCGTCAAAGAAAAAAAGTGACAATACGCCGAAAATAACCAAACCAAATGAACGAGTAGCACTCCTTAGGCGGAATCGTTTTAAAATTCTTGCCGATCAGCAAGACGATCAAGCCGTCGCTGTAGATAAAGTTAAATCGGACAGACCATCCCCTTTATACAACCGTGAAGCCAACTCCAGCGCCCTGATTTCGAAGCTAGTAGAAACAGTAGGGGCAAATAACTTTGTTGTAAACCCACTCTTTTATGTGACCCTCTCAAGGGTGACATAAAAGAAATTAAATGTCAAGTCCAGACTGAGGACAATATCCGCATCTTCGAAAAGTACCTGCGTAATGCTAACATCAACTTCTACTAAAAACTAACTAAAAAGCAGTAAAGGGCTCCAGGTTGTGTTAAAGGGGATTGAGCCATCGGTCCCTACTCAAGAAATAGCAGACGCATTGTCCGAAAAAGGGTTTGCGGTAAAGTCCGTTATCAACTTCATCAACAGAGGAGTCCCATAAGAGATACCAACCACCGCAGTGTAAAAACTGCCAGGAATACAACCACACCTCTAACAATTGCAATCTTGTGTGTTGGCTGCGGCGAACATCATAAAAATGGTTTTTGCACCAAGGACAGTAACAACGTCGCACTAAGACTATGCAGCAACCGTGGAGGGAACCACACGGGCAACTACAGAGGATGTCCTGTCTTCAAGGATCTTAAATCACACCTAAACGGGTGCAAACCACATTGGATCAAAAATCACCTTCAAAGCATCCAAAACTACACCGGAGGTATTCTTCGCCAAGGCTGTTAGATCATCTAACATGCCTACTACAACCAGTCCTAGTGTATCCTTGCTAGTGTGCTCCAAACTGGACAGACGGAGCCCGCGAAAGAGACCCCGTCGCTCCACCATCTACAGAATCCGCAACCTAGCGCACCAGAACTTGGCCAGAAAACTCCAAGTGGTTTAGAGGCCCTATTGATCTAACTCAATCAAAACATGACCACTTTTATGACGTTCATGCAAAACTGCTTATCCAGAAGCTTATCGAGAATAAATAATGGCTTCCCTACGTATGTCTTTGGAATGCTAACGGCATCTCCGAGCACAAAAATCATTGTTTTCCACCGACCGTTCCTATGGGAGCTATATGATATAGTTACCTGATCTTTATCAAATTTGGCACAGTCATTAACAGATATATTAAACTAACAAATGTTTAATTTAATGAAAGCAATCGCGTTCAAAGTAACGAAGTCATTGACAAAATTCACTGTTTTCGACCGATCATTCCAATGGCAGCTATATGATAAGTCACCCGATCGTGATCAAATTCGGCATAGTCATTTATATGTGTATTTAACTCACCATTATTAAATTTCATGACAATAGCTCAGAAAATAACGAAGTTATTGAGAAAAGACACTGTTCGTGACTTTGGCATTTGTATGGGAGCTCTATGATATAGTGGTCCGATCCGGCTGAATCCGAGATATACAACCCCTGTATATACTTGTATAGTCTTGACTAGAGATTGATTTCGCAGTAACCAAGAGTATTCGCAGTATCTACTTCACATGCCTCTACTTACACTAAACCTGTTGACCGGCCTACGAACCGGCGGATAGAACAATTAGTAACGGAAAAACGACGTCTAAGAAGAGAATGGCAGATTACTCTCCACGCTGGTGAGAGCAGCAAGACTTCGCCTAAGGCATGCCAATCGCAACCTCTCAAAGGCGTTAAGACAAGAGGAAAGCTGGGCTCAAGGAAAATACATAGAAAAACTCAGTCCAACCAGCACTAAACATCCTCTGTGGAAAGCACACCCAACTTTAAGCGCTCCTAAAGAGAAAGTTTCACCAATAAGGAGTCCAACCGGTGGATGGGCCTGCAGTGACGAAACAGATTTGAAACACAGCACCTAAAAACAACTGCTATAACCGTCCAAACCAGCTGCGGCAACACTACATTGGTTGCCCTGTAATGCCCACCACGCTTCTCAATCTCTGAAAAGGAATTTACCGATTTCTTTAACACACTCGGAGATCGCTTTATTGCAGCTGGGGACTATAACGCCAAACATACGCACTGGGGATCTCGTCTGGTAAATCCTAAAGGCAAGCAGTTGTACAACACAATAGTCAACCCTCTCAATAAGATGGATTGCGTCTCACCGGGTAGGCCTACTTATTGGCCCACAGATCCACAGAAAGTGCCTGACTTGATTGAGTTCGCAGTAACCAAGAGGATTCCACGTAATCGGATCACTGCGGATACACTGCTAGATTTAACTTCCGATCACTCTCCAGTGCTATTCACACTATTGCTGCAGAGGACATTGATATGTGCGTCTCTGCACTTGAGTCGATGATGGGAGCTGCAGCAAAGTATCTACTCCACATGCCTCTACTTACACTAAACCTGTTGACCGGCCTACGAACCGGCAGATAGAACAATTAGTAACGGAAAAACGACGTCTAAGAAGAGAATGGCAGATTACTCGATCACCAGCAGCAAAACTTCACCTAAGTCAAGCTAATCGCAACCTCTCCAAGGCGTTAAGACAAGAGGAAAGCTGAGCTCAAACGAAATACATAGAAAAGCTCAGTCCAACCAGCACTAAAGATCCTCTGTGGAAAGCCCATCCAACTTTAAGCGCTCCTAAAGAGACAGTTTCACCAATAAGGAGTCCAACCGGTGGAGGGGCCCGCAGTGACGAAGAGACTGCGTATTTGCCACACATCTTAAAATGGTTTTCCAGCCGAATCCAACATCAAACTTATTTGTACTTCCCCCTTCGAGCACATTAACGGATAGTGAGTACTCGGAACTCCAATCGGAAGAGATCACTGCAGTTATTAAAAACCACATAAAGACGAACAAAGCTCCTGGCTTTGACCTAATCACACCGAAAATGATCCTAGAACTACCTATCCTCGCCATACAATACATCTGCAAACGCTATAATAAGAATTGGCTGATTCCCAAGAACATGGAAAAGGTCCACTATCATCATGATTCCTAAAGTGGGAAAGGACAAAACCCAGCTATCATCCTATAGGCCAATTAGTTTGCTGCCATTTCTGGCATCGGAGAACACAATCCCTTCACGCCAGTTCGGCTTCCGCGAAAAACATGGCACAATTGAACAAGTCAATCGCATAACATCCGAAATACAAACAGCATTCGAACTAAAAGAATACTGTGCGGCTGTCTTTCTCGACGTTGCCCAGGCTTTCGATAGAGTTTGGCTTGATGAGGGTCTGATGTTAAAAATCCGGCAAAAACTCCCACAGTATACCCACAAACTAATGGATTCTTACCTTTACAATCGAAAATTCGCTGTAAGATGTAATGGTTCCGTCTCGGCTGACTTTAAAATCAAAGCTGATGTACCGCAAGGCAGTGTTCTCGGCCCATTGCTCTACACTGCAGACTTACCAACAAGTTTAGAACTTACAACGTCTACTTTTGCCGATGACACGGCAATCCTTAGCAGATCCAAATGCCCAATACAAGCCTCTGCAAAATTAGAGGAACACCTTAAGGTGGTAAATGAATGGCTAGCAACCTGGCGTATCCGGGACAACAAGCAGAAATGCAAACATGTTACATTTAGGCTTAACAGAAGAAACTGGTCACCTCTAATGCTAAACAACGTACCAGTTCCTCAAGCCGTGGATGTCACTTACCTTGGCATCCACCTAGACAGAAGACTAACTTGGCTTATATTGGATTATCAATGCTCGGTCCCCTCTACGTCTTGAGTATAAAGTCATCCTTTACTGTGCTATAAGGAAATGCAAGTACGAGCAATGTCGACATTATACAAAGGGCGCAGTCGAAGATTTTAAGATCAATCACGGGAGCCCCGTGGTACATTCGGAATGACAACATTCGAAATGATCTAAATATACCTAGCGTACAATCAGAAATAGGTAGTCAACAACTAAAGTATTCTGCGAAACTCGATGCACACCCAAATGTTCTTGCCAATTCCATTACGCGAACGAATAATAGAACTCGTCTTAAAAGACATGACCGACCAGTATTAGACTAAGAAAAATATCTCAAATTTGTTGTTAGGCTCTAATTTAAGAGTAGATTCAAAAAATATATTAAACGTTATAAAAAAGATAACAGCTAACCTTTTAATGATTCTCTTGACTAATCCCTGTTATTAAAGATGTCATAGATGGTATACCACCAAAGAAACATATACTTGTTTCTAGGCTAGACCCTGTTGTCACATCTGATGATGTAATAGCCTATATTCGGAAGAAAGTTAACGTCTCGAATATTGCGGTGAAGTTTAAATTTTCTTATTCTCGGGACACTTCGTCCTTTAAAACTGGTGTTTCTGCCAATATCTTCGACACTATATGTCGAGAAGATTTTTGGCCGAAACATATAATAGTTAAGGAATATACTGTAAAAAAGAAAAATCGGCTACCGATTCGCCTGCCAACAACAACAACTAACACTATTTCTGCCACATCAGCATCTGCTGGTGTGTCAAAAAACTAGCTTCGTCCCTTAACCTGGGTTACCAGAACGTTAGAGGACTGAAATCTAAACTTCCTAATCTCTATGTAGTCTTTCTTTTGAGCATAACATTCTAGCTTTTACAGAGACGTGGCTAAAACCTGATATTGATGATGCATCGGTTTTTTCCACAAACTTTTCTATATTCAGACGTGACCGGATTTCTTGCATAGGTGGTGGAGTTCTGATAGCTGTTGATGCTGCTTTATCATCTGAAATGATTCAATTTTCTAGTACCCAGGAGATTGAGTTTGTCGGTGTTAAAGTAAATTTTAAATCTTTTAATGCTTTTATTACTTGTTCCTATATTCTACCATTGTCAGACACGGTGGTATATTTAAATCATTTAGAGGCAATTCAGTTTGTCTCCTCTTAAGTTTCCAGTCAAGACATGCTCATAGTTGTAGGTGATTTTAATTTACCCGCTTTAGCACGGTCACTAACAGATGAATCTACCATGTTGCTGCCCTCTTTGTCACATGACTTTATTGATGGAGATCTAGGCTTATTTTTATCCCAAGTCAATCCTGTCTTAATTTCTAAAATCGTTAGATCTTATTTTTGTATTGGATTCTTCTTATTGTGAGGTTTCTAGGATCGAACCATTTGTTCTACCCGAAGACAAATTTCATCCTACATTAAATTTAAAAATTGATCTGGCCTTGCTTTCACCATTACTTGGTTCAAATGAGTTACCTCTAACTAGGTGCTTTCGTAAGACTGACTTTGTCAGCCTTAATAAAAACATTACTACTACCGATTGGTCTTATCTGTACAATTGTAGAGATATGAACTCAGCTGTTCGTTTTTTCTATTATACTCTGAATTCACTCTTTGATATTTGTGTGCCTCTTGGTAGGCTAGAGCGGCTTAACAAACCTCCCTGGTTCTCTCGTGAGTTATCCAATTTAAAAAATGTGAAGACACGATATTAAAAGAAGTTTCAAAAAACACGTCGTTCATCAGATTATGCTCTGTATACAGTCGCTCAAAATTCAAAATGTCGCTCAAAATGCATCAAAATTGATGATGCTTAATACACAATGCTAAAGATTTATCTTCAGCGGTGTAAGCTTCAGTTTTCTTCTGACCCTAAACAATTTTGTTATTGCTAAACGGAAGACCTCTGTGCACCAATCTTTTTTGTCTTTTTAAAATAAAAAAGCGAGCTCTGATCAGGAAATTGCCGATATGTTTGCGTGTTTTTTCAAAACAACTTATTCTCCAACGGAATATCGAGCAAATCCGTATCCTTATCATTTAAAAAGGCTAATAGCATTTTCAATCCAGTAATTGATGAAAGTTCTATTCTTAGCGAACTTAAATTAGTTAAACCTGTTTATTCTTCGGGGCCAGATGGTCTTCCTGGATGTGTACTCAGGTTCTGTGCAAACGCATTATGTAAACCAATTTTAAAATTGTTTCTATTGTCTGTCGAATCTTCCTCTTTTTCATCTACCTGGAAGGAGTCGTGTATCATTCCTCTGCATAAAAATGGCAAAAAGTCCGAAGCCTCTAACTATAGGGGTATCTCAAAATTGTCCGCTATTCCGAAAGCTTTTGACAAAATTATAACTTCTCAATTGCAACATTTTTGCAGCTCTATTATTTCGCCATCCGAACATGGGTTTGTGAAACGAAGATCTACAACCACTAACCTTTTAGAATTTACATCAATAATTATCAAGGGGTTCAAAAATGGTAAACAAACTGATGTCATATACACTGACTTCAGGAAAGCCTTTGATTCCGTTAATCATACCCTATTACTTTCTAAGCTGAGCGACAGCTCCCTTTTCCTTTCTTGGGTTCGAGAATATTTAACAAATAGAAAACAGAAGGTACTTTTTAAGTCTTCTTTTTCCGATTCCATGCCTGTCAATTCTGGTGTACCTCAAGGTAGTCATCTCGGCCCTCTGCTTTTCACACTTTTCATTAACGATCTTCCATTAGTCATTGTTCATTCACGTGTGCTTATGTATGCTGACGATGTCAAGCTTTGTCTTACTTATAAAGATACAGATTCATTTAGTCGGTACAAGCTGATCTTAAAAACTTTCAATCATGGTGCCAGTTTAATCTACTAAATCTTAACACTACCAAATGTAAGGTAATGACTTTTTTTTCGTAACTCTCCTCAACTGGTCACTTATTTTCTAAACAAAAGTCCCTTAGAACGTCTAAATAATATGAAAGGTTTTTGCGTACTTTGCGTACCACCACGGTCGCAAAGGCCATGAGTGTCCTGGGTTTCAATAAATCCGTTCTTGAATCCGTTCAAAAGCAGTTCTTGCTATTTGCTCTTCGTGGCTTAAGCTGGGATCGCAATGTCAATTTGCCTTCGTATTCTATTAGACTTCTCTTGATTAACCTTCCTTCCCTAACTTACCGTAGAATTATGCTTGGTGTTATTTTTATGCACAAGCTCCTAATTGGTGATATCGACTCGGCTGAGTTATTAGCTCAGGAAAATCTGTCGGTACCATGTGGACGGCAGACATCCTTTGATATCTTTATCCCTTAGTCTTTGTTCTTCTAACTATGCCCTGCATGAACCTTTTAGGGTCCTCTGCTCTGATTACAACCTTCTATTCCATGAAATCGGCTCAGAGTTTTCTATTAATATGCTTAAAACATCTATCCTATCCCATTTAGTTAACAGATAGCTATAGTATTATTTGTTTGTCTGTTTTTTCTATTGTGTATTTGTCCACGCGATTCATGCCGTGCCTTATACGGCTGCACCCCTCGGTAGGTCGGGTGGGAGGTGGGCAGTTATCTGCTTGGGCTCGCGCGTAGCAGGCTCTGTCCTTGTGTCGTAGGGGCCACTTGAACGTACTGCGCATAGTATCTCAACGTCCGCTGTAATTTTTTGCACCATTCGTGTTTCCGTATCCGTGCTTTGGGCATTCAACTTTCACTCCTAGCTTCCGAGAAAGCTTGTATAATCTCCTTCCTACTCTGAATTTCCACTAATGTACTAATAAATAAATTGTTTTGTATTATATTGACAAATACTATTTATTGAAGAATTTAAGGTACTGCGTACTAGGCTCAACTTATGAAGTTAAAAATAAACTGTCGCAAACGATAGGAATAATTAGCACTTTATATTACATTTTTCGAATTAACAAGGTAGAACGCAAAATCCGTATTACCCGTTTTGTATTAATTGGATAAATAACTTAATATTTACATCCAATTAGGTAAACGAAAATAACATTTACCTGGTTTGTCAGTTTTCCAAAGCAGGTAATTAGCAATCTAACATTGTAGAAATTCATATATATGAACAGGTAGTATTTGCAAAACAGCATTACGCAATGTTATTAATTAAATACAAAGAAACTACATGCGTATTTACGCATGCGCTCTTCTTCTTACTCATACCTGCAGCGCATTTTTTAGGCGAGGTTGCCTTCCTTTTATGGCTTTCGCATCGGTGTCGCAGTTCACCGCATATTGGGACCATATACATCTGATCCTTGTTAGTTGCATTCCACCAAAGTTAAAAAACGCCAATGTTTAGTGTATTCTTCAAACGCTTCAAGTTCAATAACGATTTAAGTAATTATTAAAATTTATGAAACATGCCAATTATAAAGAACATACCTTCCAGTAGTAGTAGAGGTTCATTAAAGAGGTGGCGCTCACCTGGCACTCAAATCAGCTGGGCCCACCCACCGTGGCTTCTCTTGCCACGGGCTGGAACTCCTGTAACTTTCTCCTTTGGCTGTTCGACTTCCTTCTTTTCTTTTTGATCTTCTTATATCCACTTCTAAGCTCGAGGATGCTATAATTCAGTCGCCAAATTAACGGAGGAAACTCTGCCAGAGCAATCGTTTCCAAAGATGCGGAAGGCATACAGGGGTACACAAACAGCAACAATGCTGCTGAATGCCATCCGGGCATCAAAAATGGTTGCTACCAGAACGGTTACAAATGTCTTGATCTTGGGCATACCTCATCTATTTGCAGGTGCAAGGAGGAGCACGAAGCCGTCAGCCTATGTTTCAACTCTGGAGAGAGTGGTCACTCATCTAAAGACAATAACAACGATGCAAGGTTCATCCTATGTACTAGGAATGACGACAGAGAGGATGCCCGTTGTATGTCAAAGCAACCAGCAAGTGCAAAGATAAAGTTTCTGCAACTTAATCTGCACAGGACTTAATGGAGTAGACTTTTTTAGCATATGGGCTAAAACAAAACGCGGCCTGGGTCCCAAGGCCATCCTCCGATGCAACTAGAGGGTATTGGCAGATACAGAGCCTACACCAGAGCAAAGTGCAATGGCATATCCATTTTTAGGTGCTACATAGCCCCAAGTATGCATATAGACGACTTTGCAGCTATTATTGACTGCATAGCCACCGACGCCAGAAGTTCATTGCCGGCGACTTTAACGAACCATATAGAAGTGTCACAGTGTCAGAGGATGGCCAGGACCAACGACGACGTGCTATCAATTGTTTCCTGCTATCAATTGTTTAAATTAGATATTTCGGGGTGATGGTCGACCATAGGCTAACATAAAAGCACCATCTTTAACATGTAGCCTCCAAAACAGCAAGGACAACCTCAGCCATGCAAGGTTAATATCGGGTGGCCCGCCACACAAAAGCAGATGGCTCATTACCATGGTGGTACGATCATTCCTCCTATATGCAGCAAGGATATGTTGGCGTCAGGTGGTAGAAGATCTCGTGCCGATCCCTCTCTTTTGAATTCCTCCCTGATTACGAATAGGTTTGGTCTTGGCAGGTCGACCGGGTCATGAACGGGTATTATAAGGGGTCACAGGCTGAGTTGTAGCTCGCCTGATTTACTAGCTTCTTGGAGTTCCGTTTCCAAGTCAATATTTGATCTTACAATTTGTTTCATCTTACACGGATGCTTGCAAGTGAGTTTTTAAACACTCTGTAATACACTTATTGTAAAATCTGTGCTTACAAGGCGACGTAGCAACTGCTTCGTTTTCATTTAAAGTTTAATGGCAAATGCCGCAAAATGGATCATTTTCTTGCAAAGCTCGCGCAATGCTCTCGTGACTGTGTCTAACAGACATACTTAAATTTTTAATTTAAATTATATAAATTTGGAATCCGCCATCATTATCCAATCCTATTGCCGTTTACAAAGTTGATTCGATCTGCACAAAAAATAGATTTCTATTGAATCTTTAACAAAAATTCCTATTGCCGATTTGTCCGAATGACGCCAGTCATATGCTATTCCTGGTCCAGGTTCTTTTCACTCTAAACAAAGTTAAGGTCTAAGAATGCCTATTTTATAATACTGTAACTTTTCAACGACTCCATTGGTCACTCAACCCGATATGACCGAGTTGAACTGCAATTCCTATCGATAGCCTCAAACTACAAAGATCATAAAATTGGCGTTCCTGCCTAATCATACGAAGATACGTCATGCGATGCTGTTGCCGCCAATAGTTTCTTCTGGTCCACTAATCCGAAAATTCTTGAATTACTATCGTGATTCACACAAGCAATCTACAACTTGAAAACTAGCTTGAAAATAAAATTAATCTAAATAACTAAATATGAATGGATGATAATGAGCAATAACATGTGTATGGATACTTTGGTGGTGTATATATCGGATTAGTAGTGGGGTTGTCCTATGTTTTATTCGAGCCTCATGATTCGGCTCCATTACTCTAGTGGTGTTCTAAATTATTCGGGCCCCACGGTTGGGGCCTTCTAGCTTGCTAACGATAACATAAGTGTATGCTAAAGATCGGCGTCGTGCACTTCTAGCGTTGCTCTTGCTTAGCTCGTCGGATAAGGGGGGTTCTTTCCTACTCTAGGCATACGCACGGATCATACACAAAAAATATAAGTGCACTATCAGAAACTAAAAGCATTTAAAAAGCAAAATATTGGATTAGATCGGGATTCTACTAATTGTGCGGACGACTTCTCTGCAGATTAGCTAAAGGTGTTGTTCGCTAACCCTTTCTGTACCCACCCTACCTTGGCAAACTATTGGGTTTAATTGATTGCCCCTTAATAGACTCTTAAACGATCTTAGACGATTTGTAAAGGCAGCATAGTCATGTTTTCAGAAGACGGACTCCTCAAAGAATTAGTTTACACAAACATGACGAAATTTCAAGTTATGGGTTTAATTCCAAAGAAAAGGGTGTTCATGACTTAATATTATTACATACCCATTAGGTTTCCTACTAAGGAAAACTGATTTTACTTAACCAAATATTTTAATAATATTTAAACTTTCGTTACGTTACTTAAACTAATAATTCATTTAAATTTTCTTTTAGATCAGCAAAATTTACGTTAATAAAAGAGAAAAAAAAAGTATGAAAAGGTGTTGCCGCAACCAAAAAAAAAAGTAGTATCGCCATACTTTGCGTACAGATGAATCAAGAAAAGGTAGTGGAACTACTACTAAGTATGCATATGCACCAAAAAACAAAAATAGTAGATCTCGCTCAAATTGGGGGTATAATCTTGGTATTAGCCGGGGAATCGCGTCATTTCATCACCAGACTATTTTAGCCAGTCCATAGCGATGATTATTGATGAAATGGAAGGGTTGATAAAATAAATCCGACGCTCGCTGGTGTCTTTGTTATTTAAAGATTCTCTTTTTTTTTTGTTCCAACGAAAAAAGTATCAGCGATTGGGCTGGGGTAAAATCAACCAAATTGTCCCAAAGCAAATGAAAAATCCAAGGTTGCTTGAAAGCCAAAAGTTGCTTGGTCGACCCGCCACCGATATATAAATTTTAACTGAAATATAACGGGGCTTAAATTCTAATATTTTCACTAAATTTAATGTTATATCACCTTATTCTTCGATTATTCACTAATATTTTTATTCACTTTAGCCAAATATGTATTGTAATGTGCTCGATGTAGAATCCTTTGAGAATGTAGTATATTTTGGAATTTAATAAATTAAGACACAAGCAAGTTTTGAGTATGGTTTATTCAATGATTCTTAATTCTATTACAATTGTTCTCTATAGCTAAAACCGCGTAGCTGCGCTGCTGGCAATGCAGGCAGAGGAGCGGTATGCTTATGTATAAACATATTTATGTATAAATGTATGTATGTTTACATAAGAGTATGTATGTATATATGTCGCCGCAGCGAGAGAGTGAGGATGTATCATATTGCATATTGGGCCTGAGTGGCCGCGCGTGTTATATTTGCCGACGCAGCAATTGTCCAGCACCATGCACTCATGGGTGGTTATGTTGCTTAAGAGGCAAATGTACTTGAATGTTGCGCACATAAATATTGTTACTAATTGATACAATATATTTGTATACATTGTAATGTTGTTATTCTAGAACATGCTACATCCCCCCTCTTTAGAAAAATAACGGAATTATATGGAGTTATTTTATAATGGGAATTTATTTATTTTATGTATTTATTGTTAAAAGAATTTTTTTTTTTTCGTTTTTTTTTTTTTTAATTTGAATGTTTGATTTTCTCTTGATGATATATATATTTTGTATATATATATAGTGTCATTAAATGCAGATAAAAATTTTGTTTTGTTTATTATTATTTTGTTCATATATATTAATTGATAAAAATTTTTAACCTATCTTTATGCACTAATTGTTTCTTATTCTTTGTATCCTTAATTACAATGTTATCCCTATCCTTTATTTCTTCTATAATGTGTGGGACTAAATACTTAGGTTCTAACTTATAACCCGTATCATTACGTAATAAAACTTTACCTCCTATTTCTAATTCGATATCTTTTACCTTTCTATCATATATTTCCTTATTCTTTGCCTTATGCTGTTCTAACATAATTCTGGCTCTTTTATAAGCCTGTTCTAATCTAAATTTTGATTCCTTAGCATAATCTTCTATGTTATATAGTGGATTTATATTATCAACACTATTAAAATGTTTGGGTAAGTTCGCAGTTTTACTAAATACCAACTCATATGCACAATAATCATGTGCCATAGAGGGTGTTGTATTAAAACAATATGCGAAGTACCGTATCCATACATCCCAGTTAGTTTTGTCAACTGAAATGTATGATCGTAAATATTCATTGAGTGTTCGGTGGCTTCGCTCCACAGTGCCTACAGTTTGGTGATGATGTGCAGTTGAAGTTATCTTTTTAATTTGCAAGTTTTTGCATAAATCTTCAATTATTGAGTTTCTATATTCTGTTTCCATGTCCGAAATGAACGTCTTCATTGGACCGTACTGCAGAATGAAATCTTCAAATATAGCTTTCGCTACTGTTTTTGCACTTTTGTCTTTTATTGGTATTATTACAAGGTATTTAGTTAGATCGCAGATTAAGGTTACTGCGTATTCATTTCCTTGTTCTGATTTTGGGAGTGGACCGATCGTATCCACAATTACCCTGTCGAAAGCCAGTTGCGGCGTTTCAGTTATGATTAATGGAGTTTTTGTGTGCTTTGTTATTTTTGCTTGTTGACACTTATTAAATTTTTTTATATATTGAGATATATCTCGTGTCATATTCCTCCAATAGTAATGCCTTTTTATTTTGGCCATAGTTCTTATTATTCCAGTATGACCACCTTGTATGGGGTCATCGTGGAACGTAAACAGTATTGCTTCTTTTTCTTTATCTTTATTTGATAATAGGGTCACCGGCTTGAGTAGCGCTACTCTTAATGATTGTAAAATTTTATTGCCCATATTTTTAAAAGATTTTTTTGAGATAGTTTCAAAGATCTTTTCGCTCGGTGCCACTTTGACTTGACTTATGTTGTGTATACCGGCTTCTTTTTCGAGCCTTTGAAAAAATTGACCTAAGTCGAGAATTCCATTGGTATACATATCAGTTAATGCTCTGTGATCTGATTTGACAGTAAAATGTCTACCATAAATGTATGGTCTGAAATGCGTGATTGCCCAGTGAATTGCAGCTAACTCTTGTTCAGTTGTACTCCTATTACTGTCACCTTTGGTGAAAGATCTAGACGCGTATGCTACTGGAAGCTGTAGTCCATTTTTGTTTTGCGTGAGGACTGTTCCACATGCATATTTGCTTGCGTCTGTGATTATGCAAAATTCTTTGCTAAAATCTGGGTACCGTAACAGAGTTGTGTTCATTAATGCTGATTTTAAATGCTCTAACGCATTTTGACAATCACTTGTCCATTCGAATTTAACATTTTTCTAACATAATCTTGTTATATGACGACAATATTCGGCGAAATTTTGTATAAAGCTTTGATAATAATTGCAAAATGCAATGAATCTTCTAGCGCTGTCCGCATCATGTGGGACTGGATAATTTTGAATGACATCATACTTTGTGTCATCAGGCAAGATTCCTTTATCTGTGTATTTATGTCCCAAAAAGGTGACTTCATGCATAAAGAATGAACGTTTTTCAGGATGTAACTTTAGGTTGTGTTACCTACACTTCTCAAAAACATCTGTTAGATTATTGAGGATATGTTTTTCGGAACAACCTATGACTATTAAGTCATCCATGTAAAGGAATGCTTGCGAAGGTTCAAGGCCAGTGAATGCTATAGTCATAATTCTCTGGAACGAATTTGGCGCTATTATTAAACCGAATGGTAATCGCGTGAAGCGATATGAGTCATTACATGTGGAAAAGGATGTTATGTCTCGTGACTCTTCTTCGAGTTCAATTTGATGAAAACCTGACATTAGGTCGAGGCATGAAAAATACTTTGCTCTACCTAGTTGATCTAAAATGTCATCAATTCTAGGTAACGGAAATTTATCGGACAATTTTTTATTAATTTGACGATAGTCAATTACTAATCGCCATTTTTTATTTTCGGAATTTGGTAATGATTTTTTTGGTACTAATAAAAGTGGGCTATTGTAAGGTGATACAGAGGACTCGACTATTTCGTCTTTATAAGCTTTTGGACTTGTTTTTGTATTTCGTCTTTCTGACTATGAGGATTTCTATAATTTTTGATATATATTGGTTCATCGTCCACCAGTCCTAATTTTTGTTTATAAAAGTTATTTGTTGTTATCGATTCGGTTTCTAGTCCGAATACATCACTATATTTCTTGCACAACCTCGTAAGTTGGCTGTGAAACTGTGGGGGAAAATTTTTTGATAACGTAGTTAGTACTGCGTTTACACGCTGTTCTTTATTTGCTTCTATTATTATACTTGATATGTTTACTATTTGGTCTATGTTTGTAGTGTTTAGCAATCGTATGACTGCGTTTTGGGGGTTAGTTATGGTATTTGCTAAATAAATACCATGCTGAATTTCCTGATTTGGGATCAATACACTGTCTTCTTGTGAACTTATTTCGATTTTTCGGACAACTTGGGATCTTGCTGGCAATACTATTGAATTGTTACCAGAACTGTACGATATTGGTACATATATTGGATATTTTAGGTTGTTTGATCTAATTATTAAGCGATTCCTAGTATTCCATCACATGGAATAGCGAATTGGTTATTTACGACGTGAAAGTCGTGTGGGATTATCTATTTTGAAAATTGGATTTTAACAGAAGTAAACCCTTTGGATTTAGTTACTTCTTGACTGATTCCCTGTATGTTTATAATTTTATTGGTTTGAATATTTTGAAGATTATCGGAATTTCCTTTTACAATATACAGAGAAGGAGCGTATATAATTTTAATCTTAGTCGTTGGGGGAAAAAAAAAATATATATATATTCAGAATTCAGTATATTGTCTATAAAATTAAAATAAAGTTTCGGTCATTCTTTCTATCCTGCCCTTCAGGGCCACAAGACTCCTGCTTATTCGCCAGCAGTTTAAATTGCGTGTCGGGATTTACAAAAAGTGTGGCAATTGTCAATACCTATTGATTTGCCATCAACGAGGCAAAGGACACAGCAAGCAGAATTGGAGGCATTCGAATGAAATTGGCATAGTAGAAGGAGGAACCCAGACAAGGGTCATGACGACACGTCGGGATGAACGCGTCGGCGATGAGATTAACTTTTTTCCCGCTGCCACATTCGTGAAGATAACAAACGTATTTTGATTTAAACTGATGGCGTGAATCTTATTACTCTTTACTGCTGAGTATCTAAAGGTGCCTGGGAGTTTCCCGAAGCATTCTGTGCTACCATAACATTATTATTGGTATAACCGTTTTGTCGGTTAATTCCTCGGTTACCTCTATTATTCTTGTTGTAACCTCTGTTGTTTCCTCTGTTATTATTATTCCTGTTTTGCTGGGAATTTTGGCCGTTATTGCGATAATTATATTTGTTATTATAATTAACACGGTTTCTTTGGGCATAATAGATGGCATTATTTTGGAAGCTATCTGTGGATGCCGTCTCTACTGAAAAAGTGGTAAATCTAGTGATTGCTTCTTTAGCTGATTGAAAGTGTCCTGATTCCATTAATAATTGGACTCTTGGGCTTTTGGTATGACCTACCATGGCATTTACTGCCACTTTGGTAGTATATTTTACTGCTTCCTCACTTGGAAGACCATCGGACATATATATATTTAATTTTTGCTGTTAAAAGATCTACTGAGTCACCCTTGAAGATTGTTGAAAGTCTTTGTATTACTTCATCAATCGTTTTTTCTGAGCTTAGGCTGCTAGCCGCTTGACCTTTTAATTTTGATTTTATTAGTTGGATGGCTACCGCTTCGTGCGGTTCTTTTACGGTGTCAACAACGCGAACGCGTCTGATTTTCGTCCCGCACTTAGTTTACTGTAGTGTTCTCTTAACACTGCTCTGATAGTTTTTAAACTCTCTATTATTATTTTCGAGTGTTTTTCTATTGTACTTTGGGATGTTTCCTTATTCTGCGAGAGGCATTGTGCATGTATTCTAGCTTCTCTTATTATATCATCCCAAGTAATCATATTTTGTTAATAGAACAAATTTACACTCTCTTTTTTTTTAATTCCGTGAGAGATCGGTTGTCTCTATGGGTTCTTCAAACAGTTTATGTATCCAGGTGGGTAAAATTCTATTTTTTCGCTTTAGGCGATTATATGCTTCTACTATGTATCTTTCTATCAAGTGGGCTATCCTTGATTTGAATTTTCTGTTATTTACAATCCAGTATTTAATTTCCTTATATTTTGGATTGGTTTCACCTCTGTTGAAGAGGAAATCTAAGAATGGAACATATTTGTTCAAATATTTAAGTTCTACTAGATCCATTTGCATATTATATCTAGGCCATCTGCTCTACTCTTATATGTTTCTTGATTTTTGCTTTATTTTCGCAACAACTTATTATTGTTCAGCTTCATCCATCAGGTAGAAGCGAAATGTGCCTGTTGAGTTGGAAAAACAGCATATATTTGGTACAGTGACAATAAACTCATCTGTACCATTGCACTTCCTTTAACTGGGAATTCTTCTCCCTTTAAATCAAAGTATGCTAATCATATCTTACTAGGTTTATCGAACTTTGTGCCGATGTAATATTATCTCTATTAAAAACCTCAAATAAATCCGCTGCCATGTTGGGATTCCTATTTACTATCTTCCTAAAATAATTGTCTAACGTACTCATTTCAATCAACCAATATATATTTTATTCAGCTTAAAAATTGTTTTTTTTTTTATTTGGAAATTGATATATATATTTTTTTTCTTTGATAATAATTTTTTTTGAAATGCACTTTTATTACAATTGTTTCATATGTTATTTAGATCCTATCAAGATCATTAGCATGGCTTAAGGCTCTTTTTGTTAAACATTTATTGTGTAGTTTGTATGCTTTATATAACACATATGCGCTCATTATTATTACAACTACTAATAAAAGTGCATTTGTTGATTTTAAATCTACATTCGATGACTCCATTTAATAACGTTTGCAGTGGAGTCCACTGTCTTGGTATCTATAAGGCCCATATTGGGTTCATTTAATATATCATCAAACTTGCTTATTCTATTATCAAACATTCAAATTTTAAAATTGTGTCTCTTTTTTTTTATTTCTTTTCTTAATAATTTTGAATTTTCTTTTGTTCCTGCTTTATGTAGAGATAGTTTTTTTTTATATTTGTTCATCTCTTTTTTTTTTGTTTTGTTTAATTTTTCTTTTTTACATATATCCCTGCCTAGTTTTGCGTGTGGTTTTCAGGCCACACTCTAATTGGACAGCTTTAATGCCGCACAATTGTACATAGTTTGTTTTACAATTTATAAAAAAAATATGCATCGCAGTGGATTTAAAAAAGACGCAGCGCATAGTTTAATCATTAAGTTTTGTTGGGCGCTCTTTGTAAGCGCTATCGGTTCACTTTTAGGGCGCGTTCAATTTCAGCTGCTGATGTCGGGGGCCTATGGGCTCAGGCGGTACCGGTGCCGGTCTTCGCACCAGATTTTGGGGTCGCGTAGCAGTGGCTACAGGTATATTCGCAATACGGCAAATATAGTGGTCCCCCGCAGTCGTTTGGGCAGACTAACTTCACTTTTGGTAATTCTTTCTCCGGTTGTGGCGTTATTTTTGATTTCGTCTTTGCACGTTGTGTATCGTAGAGTATGGGGTTTCGGTTGTGGTTTTACTTTTCTTTTCGCCCAATTGGCTTTTTATGAATTCTACCTCGGCGTGTAATCTCACCGAGGTATTCCAACTTATTATATTTGGACTGTTTAATAGCCTCAAAATTTCAGCCTTTCTGGCTTTTAATTTCTTTACCATACCGGATTTTTTTCCCATAACTCTACTTACTTTTGTTTATATGTATTTTGTTTTTCTTCATTCATCCTCATGATGCTGCCCAACGTTGGTCTAGTGGGTGGATTGCCTACCACACGTAAATGATATTCTGCTCAGCACCTCCAAACGTTGTTGCCTTTTAGGTTCTAGGTCCGCTTTGCCTTCCGGTCACTTTTTATAAGTTAGTGACCACTGTCACGGTCGCCATGTAATATGCTCGATGTAGAATCCTTTGAGAATGTAGTATATTTTGGAATTTAATAAATTAAGACACAAGCAGGTCTTGTCGTTTTGAGTATGGTTTATTGAATCATTCTTAATTCTATTACAATTGTTCTCTATAGCTAAAACCGCGTAGCTGCGCTGGTGGCAATGCAGGCAGAGGAGCGGTATGCTTATGTATAAACATATTTATGTATAAATGTATGAATGTATAAATGTATAAATGTATAATGTTTACTTAAGAGTATGTATGTATATATGTCGCCGCAGCGAGAGAGTGAGGATGTATCATATTGCATATTGGGCCAGAGTGGCCGCGCGAATTAAGATTGAGTCTGTTCTGGTTGAGTGTTAAATCAAGACTGCTTTATTGAATCAAATCATATTCTAGTTTGGCTTACATCTAAGTGTTTATAATGTTTAGGGAAACTGTCACTTATCTTGTGACACTCTATGTTTAGGAAAACTGTCACTTATCTTGTGACACTCTATGTTTAATGGAATGGTATTGTTTATGTTTACATTAATGTGGAGTGTAGACCTCTTGGGTCGGCTGTTATGGGAAGTGTTGCTAATGGCATAACTCCTCCCCTCTGAGAGTATGAATTCTCCTGAATTCTGTTTACATTAATGTTTATATTTTTCTTTTTGGAGTATATATGTATATAAATGGATAAACATATAATAATAATAATAAAAAGTGTTAAAAATATGCCATTTGTCATTTTCTTTTCGTATTTAAGTTCTGTGATTTCTTTTAAATTGTCAAAATTATCTATTGTTACATGATCAAAGTTAATTGTGTTTTTATAGGTTTGATTCAATAGTTCTGTTGGATAAAAAAATTTTTCGTGAAATTCTGTTTTTTCGTTAAAAATATTTCATTTAGAATTTGAATTTTACAGTTACCGAATTGAATTAAGTTACTTACCTTAAGTATAATATTTCTTTTATCGCAATTTTGATATATTTTTGTATTCTTGGCATTTTTGATTATAATTGTATCATCGTCAATTTCTTCGATACTCGTTATATTGTTGAATATAAATTTGCAATTATTATTAATGGTACAACTTTTACTTAATTTTAATTCTTTTAAAATTTTGTTGGGTTCATATGTAAATGTTTTATTATTTATTTCTGCAATTAACTGATTTTCTTGGTCTATTTGTATATAATCTATATTTGGTATAGGAATAATTAACTTAACATCTATGGTTATAAATGATTTTGGGATTTTAATTGCGATTATGATGCAATTATTCTTATATTTTAAAATGCCCATACGGATTAGCTTTAATTTATAAAAATCAATGTCAAATTTATTTATTTCCTCTTCTGATAAAATTTCTGGTACGATTATATTATTTTTTGCTGATGCTATGTTTTCCTGAATATAATTTATTTTGAATTCTATATTTTTTAATTTCCCCATTTGGTCATTATGAAGTATTTTCATTTCTATTTCTTGATTTTGATTGTCCATGCTTGTAAGTATGTCCTTGATTATTGTTCTGTCTTGTTTAATTGTTTCTGCTAAGTTGTGTATTGTTTTATTACAATGTGTATTTATAACAATTTGTTGGTTCATGTCTTGTATAATATTATGGTTGTTTTGGTCAATATTGTTAAGGTGGTCTAAAATATCTGTTCTATCTTCATCTTCCATAATTCCAAAAAGCCATTTATATGTTGTTCCTACAATATTTAACATTCCTCTTTTTATTCTGTTGTTTGGGGTTATGGATTTTATTTTAGCTCTAATTAGATTTATTTCGGCTAATAGCTCCTTTTTTCCTGTGATGTTAAAATTTTAATGTTTGTCCCCATTTGATTTATTATATTATTTAAAGGGTCGATATTAATAATGTGTAGTATAATTACTGTTTCAATAACTATTTCCGTGGAATAAGTTTGTATAGGTGCATATCCTGCATTTGATTGAATTGGTTCAATTTGTAATCTGCCTTGAACACACAGTATAACGTAAAAAATTATGAAAATCTGAGGATAAGAGAAAAAAAATTTTTGTTTCAAGGATGTCCATCTGTATTTTGTTGGAAATTAATTTTTTCCTGCTTTGACGGTCTTTTTATATTACATGGATGAATATTATTTAATGTTGTAATTCTAAAATAAGGTTCATCCTTATGCCTAACTCGTTTATAGTTTTTAATTGGTCCTTCCTGTCTTTCCTCCTCATAATCTTCTCTTGTATTATTTTGTTTGCTTAAAATTTTTTCTTTGTGTTTGATAATAGTGTTTTTTAGTTTTTCCTCATCTTCTATGTTTTTTGCATAATTTGGTGTACATTTTATTGTAGAGTGATAACGGTTATTATAAGCTGTTATTGCTAATTGCATTTTGGATAAAATTGATAAATCATCATCTATTCCTGCTATTATTTCAATGAGAGTAGAATGTAGTCTTTCTATGTCTGCATTTCCTGTATGTGAATTTGGCTTTGTATAATGGATTTCTATTTGTTCTTGGTTTAAGTATTGTTTTATCTGTTCTGATCTAAATTCATTATTTATTATTATTTTATGTGGCTTATTGAATTTGGCAAAGTGTTCAATCATAATTTCCATTTTAGTTTTCCAGTTTCTATCTGTTATATTATAAGCGACTGCGAATTTTGTGAGCTTGTCTATGATTGTAACAAACGATTTGTGTTTTATATGAAATATGTCCAAATGTATAATTTGATGTCAACACATCCGGTGTTTCTGTGAATTGAAACTTAGGTTTGATTGGTTTTCTGTCATATTTAATTTCCTTACTTTTTTTACAATTTGAAATTATCAACTGAATATGGTCTCTTAGCTTTGGAAAATATATTTTGTTCTTTGTAATGAATCTTTGGTGTGGTAAATAGCTATTTGTTTGTGTAGCTCTTCCTCGCTTGAAATTTCCTGAGCTCTCTTAGTACATTTAAATAATTTTATATTATTACAGTGTGAAAAAATGTTCATTAAGATACATTGTATCTTATAATATTCTGAGTCTGGAACTTCTGAAAAAATTCCTACTGTTCCTTTATTTATATTATTTTGCATTTTGATTTCGATTTCAATTTCTGTTTCTGCTGGGCTTACTTCTATTATTTTTCTACCATGCTGAATATTAATATTGTCCGTTGTTGTATAAGTTACTATTATCTGAGTTTTATATTTGTTTACAATATCGTCTTTTATATAGAAATTTGTAAATCCTCCTTCCTCTGCTGAATGCTGTGTATCTGATAGTTCAAAGTTTGACTCATTTGTTTTATCCTTGTTTATTAGTTCAGCTGTTTCCTGTCTACTTAAAAAATCTGTCACTTTATTGTCTTTTCCTTTCAAATATATTATGTCATAATCGAATTCTTGTAATTTTAAAATCCATCTTTGGTGTCTTGCTGTCATTTCTTTCCCTTTGTATTTTGCGTTTAGATATTTTATCGGAGCATGATCTGTTATAATTTGGAATTTATTACCTATCACATAGTGTCTAAAATAGTTTACTGCATGTATAATGGATAAAAATTCTTTATCAATTGTACTGTAGTTTTTTTCGTGTTTATTTAGAGTTCTTGAAAGGAATGCAATTGGTTGCCCTTGTTGAGACAATACTGCACCTATTGCGAAGTCACTGGCATCTGTTGTAATGGTAAATGGTTTATCAATCTCTGGATATTTTAAGATTGGATGTGAGCTTATAAGTGTTTTAAGGTTTTCAAAGGCATCTATAAACTGTGGGTCATTTGTATTAATTTGTGTGCCTTTTTGTAAATATCTGATCATTGGGTAAGCTATTTTGGAATAGTCCTTAATAAATTTTCTGTAAAATCCTGTCATACCAAGAAATCCTTTCAATTGCTTTTCTGTTTTAGGTAGCTGCATTGCTTTTATTGCTTCTTTTTTATGTGGATTGGGTTTAATCCCTTCCTTTGTGAGAATGTGTCCTAAATATTCAGTATATTGTTTCATGAAGGAACATTTGTCTGGTTGAATTTTTAAGTTATGATTTCAAAGTATTTTGAAAATGTTTTCTAGAGCAATCTTATGTTCCTCAAGTGTTGTTGAAAATATCAAAATATCGTCCATGTATACAACACAACTTTTGTTTATATAATCCCTCAGTATTTCATTCATTAAACGTTGAAATGTGGCTGGGGCATTTCTTAACCCAAAAGGCATTCTAACATATTCATATAAACCCATTGGTGAAATGAATGCTGTTTTCTCTATATCTTCTTCTGCCATTAAACCGACCCGATAGAGTTTTGAATTAATAGGTTGGTCTGTAGTAGTTTTTATGCTATGAACTATAGTGTTAGTATTGCTTAAGTGATCCCCTTCTTTGAAACATAACTTTTCGTACTTTTTTGAAAGATTTCTTATTATTTGTTCTTCCTCAGTATTGAGTTCTTTTAACTTAAGATCATCAATTTCACTTACTTTCATTACGCAAACATCTTCTGATTGTTTGGAAAGGAATGGAATTTCGACCCCATTGTTAAGTTTAATAATTTTGTTTTGAAAATCAATATTTGCAAAATTCCTTTGAATGAAGTCCATGCCCAATAGAAAATCATATGATTTTTCCAGGGGCATAGCCACCCATTTTGTTCTTGCATAATTTATATATTTAAACAAAAGTGCCAATTTGTTTTCACTAAGTAACTGTCACTTTCTATTTTTCCCTTTATTGTATGTATGGTTTTTGAATATTTTTCAATTATTTTGTATTTGGAATTATGTACATTAGTTGTGTTTAAAATGCTTATGGTTGATCCTGTATCTACTAAAATAATATAAGTATCTTCTTCTATTGTTCCTTTTATAAAAATTTTTTTTTCATCCAAGGCTAGTTGGTAAAAAACTCTTGATTATCTGTGCTGTTTACTACTTCCTCATTTATATTATCTACACTCATTGCTTCTGCTGGTGGTTGCTGATAATTTTGTGGTTGCTGATAATTTTGATTTTGTCTTACGTTCTGACTCTGTTGTCTATTCGGATTTTGATACTGTCTCGTATTTTGACTCTGTTGTCTATTGGGATTTTGAGACTGTTTTACATTTTGACTCTGTTCAGTATTTCGGTTTGTATTTTTATTAGTTGTCTGTTTGTTATATGTACTATGGTCATTGTCATTTTTGGTTAATAATAGTTTTTTATTTAAATTTCCATAATTCAGACCAATATAATTTGCAAGTTCAATTCTTATATCTGTTAATGTTGTTTTATTCATTAAGGCAATGGCCATTGGACCACAAGATAATTCTTTTACTCTTTGAATTAAGAGACCACTTAATATGTCAACTAATCTGCTATTGTTTTCAAAGACCGAAAAATCAGTAATTTCCTCAACAATTGCTCTTACTTTAAAATCAAGATCTCGAACGGTAGTTACCCTTAAGTTATTAATTTTTCTGGTTAGACCCATTTGATCCGTTCTTGGGCGATAATGATGTCGAAGACGAGTTTTGCAATCAGCCCAAGATGTAGGGGGGTTAATATTAAGCATAGTTCTAGCCTGACCTTGAATTTTGGTGTTGAATATAACAGTGAAGACCTGGTCGTTATCATCATACTCCTCCATGATTTGGTTGACTGCCGAAATGAAACCATGTAACGTTCCCTCCTGTCCAGTGAACACCGGCAAGTACCTTGTTTCCTTCTCGATGCTGTTTCTCTCCCTTGTTGTTGGATTAGAATGCATCTCTTGAATGGATATTATTATTGATGTTAGCATTTGAATGCATTTTTGTATTTCGTTAATTTGTGCCATTTTAATGGTGTATGTTTTATTGTTTCGTTAACTTTTTTTTTTTTAAGTTTCCACAATAATTCTGTTTGTTTGCACAAAGTGTTTTTACAATATTATATTTGTCACAAAATGTTTTTATAATATTATATTGTTTCGTTGGCTTAGATTTTCTCCAAAGTTTCTACAATATATATATTTTATTTTGTCACTAAATGTTTTGTTTTCCACAGTATTATATTGTTTCGTTATCTTTGATTGCGTTCAAAGTTTCCACAATATTTTAGATGTGAACTCGAGTACCGACTGCGCCAATTAAGATTGAGTCTGTTCTGGTTGAGTGTTAAATCAAGACTGCTTTATTGAATCAAATCATATTCTAGTTTGGCTTACATCTAAGTGTTTATAATGTTTTCTTCTGGTCACTTTTCTTGTGACACTCTATGTTTAGGGAAACTGTCACTTATCTTGTGACACTCTATGTTTAGGGAAACTGTCACTTATCTTGTGACACTCTATGTTTAATGGAATGGTATTGTTTATATTTACATTAATGTGGAGTGTAGACCTCTTGGGTCGGCTGTTATGGGAAGTGTTGCTAATGGCATAACTCGCGTGTTATATTTGCCGACGCAGCTATTGTCCAGCACCATGCACTCATGGGTGGTTATGTTGCTTAAGAGGCAAATGTACTTGAATGTTGCGCACATAAATATTGTTACTAATTGATACAATATATTTGTATACATTGTAATGTTGTTATTCTAGAACATGCTACAATTGCTTTAAATGTTTTCCTGGCCTCAGAAGACATCATCCGCGTGAAAGGCAGGTCCGACAGCATAACTTCTTTCGGTGACCCCATCGTAATCCCAAGACACAGCAGAATTGCCTTTTTAATCGATGCATTAAGTTAGCAAGTACCAACAAAAGCTTTGCTAGCAATTAATCTATGTACATGTGCAGAATTATTTTGGTCACTGGAGAACATAAATTCTTCATCCGTATGGCAGTCATATCGTACGGCGGAATACGCGTCGTCCGATACCGCAAACACCATGGAGGTTAGGAAGGATAATAAGGCAAACGGTTCAAAACAGTTTAATTGTAATAATAATGGACATATCGCAGACAAGTGTCCGGTTGAATAGAAAAGGCCAAAATGTTTGATTTGCTCTAAGATGGGACATAAAGGAAAAGATTGCAGACTTTAACGATCAAAGACAATGGCATAAAGATAATAGCATAAAGGATAAGAAACGTCCGCCAATCTTTAAGAAAACGCTTATTGAAGATCATGATTATGAGGCATTTGTAGGCACTGGCAGTGACAATACATTCATGCAAAAGTCTCAGGTGCCGTAAGATTCAGTTTAACAAGTTATGAACAATTCTTTCAGAGGTTTTGGAGGAGGAATTGTTGAGTCAAAGGAATGCCTTTTAACGGAGATCGTGATGGATAACAATCGACTAGATGTATGCATCTACGTAGTTCAAGATAAGGAACTTAGTCATGCATTCCTATTAGGAAGGGATATTTTATGTAGCATCCTCGATTTTGGTGCTCAAACTCAATAGGGAACATCGCTTATGTGTTGATTTCAGAAATCATCAAATAGAAATGAGCAACGAAATAAACATGTTTGCAGCTTTTATGACAAGCGACGGATTATTTAAGTTCAAGGTCAAGGCTTTTGGCTTGATTAATGCGCCAATGGTATTCCAAAAAGTCTTCGGAGATATTATACGAAAGGTTAGACTTCAAGTGATTTAGGTTATTTATATAGGGAGACGAATACATGTATTTTTAGGGAGACGAATACATGTAGTCTTATGGCTAGTGTCCTTAATGGTACTTACACATACATACATATTATCTACCCTGAAAGTATGTGCCTTAACGCTATTTCTAAAATTATACTACAAAACCTCAAATATCAAAAAAATATAAGCTATGTTGATGAAGTTAGTATTTCATCAAAAACATTTGACGAAGAAAAGGTTATCCTAAATGAATTTTTAGAAGCAGTTAAATCCGCGGGATTAATACTACGTCCATCAAAGTGCAAGTTTATGAAAAAAAGTCAAATTTCTAGGTCATATTATAACTGGTAAAGGAATTCAACAAAAATATCCACAGCGCCAACGTATGAAACAGAAATAAACAGATTTTTAGGAATTACTGGATTCTTCCGCAAATTTGTTCCGAATTAAAGCATAATTGCACAACCATTGAGTATGCTTTTGAAGAAAAACAAAAGCTTTATATGGAGATTTTTACATTGAAAATGAAATATTGTTAAAGGACCCCAATCAAGAACTTATTGTCGTTCCCTCGCAGATGGAAAAAGAAATAATACAGATTGCACACAAGCAAGGACATTTTGGAGCTAGAAAGACTCAGGATATCGTTGAAAAATCGTATTATATTCCAAAATTAAAAGAAAAGGTAGCCCGTGTTGTTGAGTGTTGCGTGGAAGGTCCTATTGTTAATGCGAAAACCGGTAAAAAGGAAGGATATTTGATGCCAATAAGCAAAGGAGATCAGCCATTGATGACATATCACATTGATAACGTTGGCCCGATCACATGATTATGCCCGCCTCACAACAAAGCGTTACAATCATATACTTGTTATTGTTGATGGGTTCTCTAAGTTTGTATGGTTGCATCCGACTCGTGGAACAGGAGTCGATGAAGTACTTAGTTGTCTTGAAAAGCAGGCGATAATTTTTGGTAACCCGGTGAGAATAATTTCTGACAGGGGAGCAGCATTCACCTCCAATGCATTTAAGGAATATTGTAACAGACAGGATATACAGCATTTACTGTTAGCAACAGGTGTACCCCGCGGCAACGACCAAGTAGAAAGGATGCATAAGATAATAGTTCCAATAATTTTAAAGTTAAGCCAAGAGAATGAGGGAAACTGGTACAAGTATGTAGGCCGTGTGCAACAACTTGTTAATAATACTGCTCCAAGAAGTACAAGAGTTAAGATTTTGACAGGAATAGAGATGCGTAGTCCTGATGATCCCGAATAAGAAAGCTGATAACCGATTCGTTAATAGAAGAATTAGACTGTGGTCGTGATGAGATTAGAGCGGAGGCTCGAAAGAATATTAATGAAATACAGCAGGAAATGAAAATGATGTTTGACAAAAACAGGAAAGGGGAAAGAAAATACAATTTAAACGAGTTAGTGGCGATTAAACGTACTCAGTATGGGACAGGTCAAAAGTTGAGAGGTAAATACTTAGTACCATATAAAGTCACGAAGGTGAATAGGCACGGTCGATAAGACGTTGAGAAAGTCGGCGATGGTGAAGAACCGTGTAGAACTTCAACAGTGGATCATTCGGGTCGAATGACTTGTCAGGACAGCCGATTGTAGGAAATGAAGTGTCAGGCGGGCATAATCATGGCAATCGGGCAGTAGCTAGTGAGCGAGACAGAACGACACGCAGCGGCCGTACCTATCTGGTTGACTCACTCATTGGCAAATAAAGAGAAGCGTTGATTCAAAAAGCACTCGCAATCGTACTATCGCCTCGATCACATCGCGCACCCCAATTATCACTAAGGCCATTTAAATAATATAAAATATATGTATGCTTAACACAAATAAACATTGTTAATAATATAAATATATTCAAATAAATAAACCGGGATAAAGTAAAATCCCACATATATTTTAATATTTCCCTCATAATACTCATCAAGGTCCCTGCTCGGCGCCATCTGTAAGGAAGCTCTGGCTGGGGTACAGTTCTCAATCCCAGAGTCCCGTCTACAGAACATTTATTTGATCTGGAGACCTTGATGAGTATAAGGATATGAGACTGAGACCACATGAAGGTGAGGAAAGGGAAGCGAAGCCCGCTTGGCCAAGATCCGCTGCCTCTTGGACTGGGAAAGGAAAGAGTGAAAGGAAATGTTAGTGGGGTTATTAGAAAGGGATGGTGAAGAGGAACTGCAACGACTGATCTCGTCTGCCAAGCGAAGCCCGCTTGGCCAAGATCCGTTGCCTCTTCACTTTGAGTGACTGAGCCTGGAGATCAGCGATTGACTTCGTCTGCAGGAGAATAACTCATCCTGCCGAAGTCCGCTGATCCTTCGGCTCCACTCAAATAGTTAATTGGCCAAGGAAAAGGGAAGGAAAATGGTAGACATAAATTTGGTGACAAATAAAGAAATAATGCTGGGCGTGTTGAACGATAATAGTATAGAGTTTATTGATAATTAACTAATTCTAAACGTCTTTTGCAATTTGGCTCCCTACCGCACTCAAGCAAAACAAGTGGGAACTTTGGACATGGGCTCACCTGCTTATCCTGTATGATTTCTTTAGGACACCATGTGTTTTTGTTTTCTGCTGCTGTTGGTTTCACCTGTCAACTTTTCGCTCTCGTGGTTACTGGCGAAGTGAATTTCTCCTAATTCTAACTCTCTGTTAAAACCCACCCTTGCTCTGCCTACTTATGTCCTAACGGTGAAAACACACGATGCGTCTTGTGCTTTGGCACGCGTCACGATCGCCGTCTCTCTCTTTCACTTTCGATTTTCTCATGGTCTCTTTAGCCTCGGCATGCAGCGCAGCGTCCGCTGTCGGGATGTTGTTCTCTCCGCAACGCGTCGACGCTGCAGCCGCATCAAGAAAGCTAGAAAGAGAGGGAGGCGTCGATCGTAAGTATTGACTATCAAGAAAAAGAACTACAGTTAGTTTTCATGTTGGGATAATTATCCCAGCACATCAAATGATGTGCCCTCCATGGGCGTATCAAAAATAAAAGTAAAAATGAAAAGGGGCGCTACAAGGGCGTAGTTAAAATTACAGCGATAATGTGACTCCACAAAATTTATGGATATAATTTTTGTTCTGTCGGACAAAGTATGCTGTGTGCAAGAAAATGATTTCTTTTAATTCTACTGCTCCTTCAATCATGTGTATTTTGGAATATCTTTAATGGGTTTTGAAAGGTTTATTATTCATTATTATTCTGATGAAGGACTTATCCCTCTTCCGATTGTTCCGAGGCATTCTGATGAAAATTTTCTGATGTGTTTGTTGCTATGTCCACTATTACTTTCTATTTGCCTTTTTGTAGGCTGGTTTGCTACATTATTTTTTGGATAGTTATTTTGCTGTTGATTATTCATTGGATTTTGAGCCCTGTCAATATTTAATTTTTGTTGAAATTCTTGGAAAAGTTTTTGGTTTTGTGTTGTATCGGATTGTTTTGTTTGAGAAGGATTTGAAGTATTGGGTACAAAAGATTTTCCACTTTTTTGGTCTTGATTTTGGCTTTGATTTGATTTTCTGATTTCTGTTATACTATTCTCGTATAACCCTTCTCTTTGAGCTACTTGTTTCAGATTGCTAACTGTGGTTATATCATATCTAGCTAACGTCATAAATAATCTATCGGGTAATTTTTTGTTTGTTACTTCTTTAATAGTGTTATTTAAAGCATTTGTATAAAGTGTATTGTTATTTGCATCGTTTTCAAGACTAAGCTTGTTTGTGATAATATAGGATTTGACTTCTAATTCTGTTACAAACTTACGAAGGTTTCCTGTATAGTTGGTTTTGTAGAGGCGTCGAAGAATTTCGTCACAAGGGGGCTTCGTTTTCCATTTGTTGATGAGTAATGTTCTTAGTTCCGGCCAGGTGTTGGCTCGTCCAATTTGCGAGAGCATTGTGCCTCTCCAGTAATCTGCATCTCGATTGCGCTGAACAATATGTTATGTTGCCTTATGTCATGGGTTGGATATAGGTGCATGTTGAAATCTATCCTTCTTATGAATGATGTCAGATTCTCTGGTGCTCCATCATAGTTTGCCACCTATCTTAACAAAGACAGCGCTTGATTGAGGTGGGCTTCGGAGAGATCTACGGCCATTTTGGTTTTTTAGAGGTGTTTTGGTGATTATGATTGTAACACACACATTTGATATTTCCGCACACAGTTGTCGTTTTTGGCGTAAATATTGTTCACTGTTGTAGACTCTTGATTTCGGATCGGAGTTTTATAGTGATTATTCACTAATTCTATGTAACGCACGGATAATAATTCTATGTGTCACACGGATACAATAACAAGTTCACTTTTACCGATTCTACCGACTGCGCCAATTATATATCTGGTCTTTCCAGATAGAAAAAAAAAAGATATTGTTGTTGAGATAAAAGAACGGGATCTTTATTCAATGAATGAATACTTAAAACTAAAGTACAAAGATGTCTTAGAGTAATATTTATGGGCTAAACTTGATTGGCCCGAATTTAATGCTAAATTAGCGTTCTCACGCTTTTGACTTTTAGGGGGACAATTGTTATTGCAAGTGTTCGATTAAACGGATTTGATTGGTCATGATTTTAATGCTTAATTAGCGTTCTCACGCTTTTGACTTTTAGGGGAACAATTGTTATTGCAAGTGTCCAATTGTATTGAAATTGGATATATGACTATATTACCAATGAAGCTGCCACAGACGACTCAGAAGTATTTGGAGCAAGACTGGAGATAAATAATTGTTTGCGATGAGGTACTACAGTTAGTGAAGGCGGAGGAGCATTGAAATATATACAAGTGATTGGGAGCCAGCATTATCCTGTAATTGATCCGAGTTCCCGTGAGGGATAGATTGAGGTACACCAGGGCTTGTGCTGGGTACTTCAATCTGAAAAGAAGAGCATAAAGAGGGACAAGTAGATGGTGTAGGCGAAAGTAAGATGGAAGAATATGCAATAGAGAGTGCTGGCGACTGCTTATAAGGCAACTCAAGGGTACATTTCTTGGGCAACTTCTCGCTAGACAGCTGCTTGGCCAGTTTATTTAAAGAAAGAAACTTTAAACGAAGATCCCTGTACATACGGCTAAACTCAAGCTGCTGGCTGCCGCAAGATATTGCTGGCAGAGCCAACAAGATATTCCTCTATACTGAACATCAAAACGATCAGAATGCTTGCAAGTAGGTAGACAACAAGCTATTGAAAATGAAAAAGAAACAAAAGACAAAAATATATAGAAAATGTAAAAAAGCACTCAGATAATTATCGATAAAAAATCAATAAATACAAATAAAACAAAGAGACAGCTAGAGTACACAGCACAAAAAAGAGTGCGAGTATAAGCCAGAGGCGCCGTTATAAAAGTGATTACGCGAGAGAGAATTAAGCAAAAAAAAAACACAAAAACAAAATAAAATAAAACGATTGGCAAAGATTGTAATGAAAATCAAATTAGACCAATTGGTTATTTTGAAAAATGAGTTGAAATCGACAACGATGATTATGCTCTTGACTTTTATGTTGTTCCGATGAAGTGTTTGGATATTAAATTAATTGGTAAGCAGATTTGCCTTCTTGCCGAATTAATTTTTAAACGTTAGGGTCTAACAGTGCGTAAATGTAGAGAATGACATCGAGATTTCCGAATTGAATATAATGAAAATTAAAGCCATCTCGAATAATGACGAGATAAATATAAATCAAGCTGGGGGTGAAAAAGCTAAAATTTCAAATTAATCGAAAACTATAAGCCGGTTAAATCAAATTCAACCCAAATCGAGATGAACATAACATTAAATGTCGAAACCCCAATATTTTCGCTTGCGCGCATTCTAGCATTTCAAGAAACAAAAATCAAAAATCAAAGAAGCTAACTTCGGCTATGCCGAAGTTTATATACCATTGCATTCCTTGGCAATAATATTTTTACTGTTTGAAATTTCTTTCACTGCAACTCCATTCATTATTACACAAACAAAATATTATTGTTATTTTTGTAGGAATTTGTCCTATTCAATATATTTATTTGTAGTATTTTAGTTTATTTTAACGTAAAACTATTTATTTGATTATTTTAATTAAATTTAGTTGGAAATTAGTCGTCTTTACTGCTTTGCGTCGATTCGTCTTTTTTGCAACCGCTCTCGCTCGTCTCTTCGGTTCAACTGCCCGTCTTTAGCTCAATTCGCTTCGCTCAGCAGAGCTCAGAACCAATCCCACAACTCGGCCATCGTAGTACGCATTCGCCTCGAATGCATCTTGGTCGTTTATGTCACAGGGAACCCAAGGCTTCATATAGGCAGCGCAAGTCGTAGTTCACCTAGGATCATCGTTGAACAATGTATCTTTGACCACGTCGTATGTATCTCTGGCCCTTACCATGTTACTGTGTTACGGACCTAAATATTTGGGCTTCAGCTTCAAACCTCCTCCAAGTTGGGTTCTTTTAATAGCTATTAGATCACCGACTTCGTATATGGAAGCAGGTCTGCGACGTAAGTTGTAGGTCTTCTTATTTTCTTCTTGCATACGAAGGATCTGCTGCTTCGCTATATTCCGTAGATCATCTCTGTTGTTAAAAATCTGAATCATCTCATCGTGAATTATTTCTTTCAGCTTAAGGTCGTCTTTTGTGTGCATCTTTGTACCAATCACTAGTTCGAACGGCGTTGAATGTGTGCTTCTGCTGTACGTTGAGTTAATTGTTTGTTGCACTTTGCCGACAAACTTATACCATTTGCTAGGGTCTTCTGTCGAAATCTTTGACAACACGGATATAATAACAGCGTTAAGGCGTTCGACTTATCCGTTCGCTTGTGGAAGACCAGTCGTAACTGCGTGAAGTTCGATATTTTCTGCCTTGCAATACTCTTTAAACTCGTCAGAAGTAAACGCAGAACCTCTGTCGGAAATAGTTTGAACTGTATTTCCAAAAATTAAACTTTGTTGTTGTAGTCTTGTGATTACTTCCTTCGTAGATGTCGTTTTCGTCGGGTACAACCAAAAAATTTTGTAAAGCCATCGATAACTGCAAGAATGTGCTTATACTGCTTGTGAGTTGCCTCTAAGGGTCCAAAAAAATCGATGTGGAACGTCTGAGAGGGCAGTTCTTCTTTCGGCAGTGGATGCAGTTCTCCTTCTTTTTTACCAAGCTTTCGATTAAATGTTAGACATGGAATGCAGCATCTTATTTGGTGTTGTTTTTCTCATCTAATTTTGGGATATAATACTCCTTTGCAATTATTTCCTTCGTCTTTTTCACAGAAAAGTGACCTCTTTCGTGAGCATGCTTAATAATTTCCCGTTGCAGAGTAGAGGGAACTACAATTAGTTCTTCATCATCAACCAACTTATAAAGTATGCCAGCTTTCATAAAATAGATGTTATGAGAAGTTTTCTAAGCAAGGATATCGATTATGGCCTTCAATTCTTGGACATTCTTTAATTTACTGTGTACGTAATCTTCTGATATAATCATAACGGGGTAGCGAGTCTCTTTCTTTTCTATTATACAAATAAATGAAATGAAAAACTACTTGGCAACTCGAATCGATTCGAAACCAACTCACTTTTCTTTACCTGTCACAATTCAGTCAATTCTCTTTTGTGTTTTAGCTTTGTGTGTATGAGTCCTGTGCTAGAGCACTCACTCACTCATACTTTTTCGGCCTCGCACTCGAACTCACTCAACTCATTTTGAGCATTGTCAATTCGAATAATGTTTTTTGACTACTCATGCAGCTCGATTTCCTGCACGGTGCTCAACATCAAAATCAAATTCTTGGATCTCAAGAATCCATCGTGCGACTCTAGTGCACACATCTTTTTTATCCATCGTCTTTGCAAACGCATTACAATCGCTTATGACTTTAAAATGCATACCTAGAAGGTAAGCTCGGAACGAAATGCTTCAACTACCGCCAAAATCTCTAATTCGTAGCTAGTGAATATTCTTTCCGCTTCAGTTGTCTTTTTGCTCATGTAGTATACAGGGTGCAATTCTTTATCATCAGGTAACTTTTGTAATAAAATTGCTTCGAAGACATCAATCGATGCGTCTGTATGTAATTCTGTTTCAAACTTGAGGTTAAATAATTACAAAACAGGTTTCTGTGTTATCAATTCTTTTAGCAAATTAAAAGATTTTATCTGACTCTCGTTGAATCTAAAATTTGCATCGTTTTTTAATAAATCAGTAAGAGGCTTGGCTATAATCGAAAATTCTGCAATGAACTTGCGAAAATAACCAACCAGGCCAAGAAAACTTTGGAGCTGCTTTTGATTCTTTATAGTATGCCCCGAAAATTCTATTTCTCTCTTCAAAAAGCAACATTACTTTAAGTTAATGACTAAACCATATTCTTATCATCGCTTCAAAGCATTTCTCATATTGGAGACGGCTTCCTCTTCAGTTTTGCCAGGGATTATAACGTCGTCGACGTATGGGATAGCCGTACCAGCACGGGTTAAATCACGAAAAATGGCACTAACGTGTCTCTGAAATAACCCAGGGGAGTTCGTCAATCCAAAAGGAACTTTTAACACTGGTACTGTCCGTTGTGTGTAACGAACAAGGTGAATCTTCGACTCTCTTTTTCAACATCTACATGGATAAATCCATTCTTTAAATCGATTGTGCTGAAAACCGTTGCTCCTTGTAGCCGATCCAATTGATCTTCAATCAGAGGTAATGGAAAATGGTCTTTTACTATTACCTTGTTTATTCTTCTATAGTCAATGCACAGCCGTGGAGTGCCATCGCGTTTTTTTTTACTAATACGACCGGACTGCTGAATTCAGATACGGATTGTTCTATTATTTCTTCTTTCAGCCACTGATCGACTTGGTCATCGATTATGCACCGTTCAGCAAAAGCGAATCTGCGTGGTCTTGAATAAATTGGACTATCGTCTTTTAAAACAATAAGCATTTCAACATTTGTCGATTGTAACTAGATTATTATTTATATTATTTCCTGATTTGTACGCCATCGCGATTGATTTTTATTTCGGCTTGCTTTCAAAAGTCTTCTCCCAAAATCACTTCATCATCTAGGAATTCAGATGATACCATTAAAAAAACCAAATCAAACTGTTCTTGGCTTACGAAAAGCCTTCCCGTAAACGAACCGATAGTTACCACTCTCTTTTTATCTCCGAAACCGTATAGAACTTTATCAACTTTAGCGAGCTTAGGTTTTTTCAAACGATTATAAATTGTTTCGGCTACGATATTATATTTGATACCAGTATTGTTGATTGTTGATTGATACATAAACATATGATCAGCTGATATTTTATTAGTATTACGAACATCTGTGCTATTTTCATGCTTTTTATTTGGACAGTCTTTTGCTATGTGACCAAAATTATTGCAACCAAAACACTTTCTTCCTTTACTCTTATTGTCACAATTCTCAGATATATGTCCTTTTTGCCCACAGTAATAGCATTTTATACCACTTTCTTTATTTTCGTATTTCATTACACTTTCTTTTTTGATTTGAACGTTCTTAGACTCACTTTTTTGATTACTCGACTTTTCCCGCATTTTTTCGTAGCATTTTATTTTCTCTTTAAACTCTTTTAGGTTATTAGCATTATACAATATTGCTTTGTTCATACTCAAGACATTAATTCCGTCAATTACATACTGCATAAGAGCACTATTCTCTATATTACCCCGTGATGCCATCTCTTTCATTTTCAACAAATATTCTTGAACACTTTCACCTTTCTTTATTTTCCGTTCTGCCAATTGCTTATGTATTTCCGCGCTATTTATTACTGTTTTAAATTCATTTAAAAGTGATACTTTCAATGTCGACTAATTTTTAGTTCCGCGTTCACTCAGAATAAACATTTTAGCAAGTCCTTTAATAGCTCTTTTAGCAAAAACAAATTTTTGTAAAATATCCCATTGCATCAAGTCAGCCATGTCTTCGAAATCCTCAATCCATACTTCAACTGATAAAGTTTCATCGCCATGGAAAGGTCGTAAAGAGTCCTCAGCGTCCCGAAAACTCAAAGCGAACCTCGGTGGTGACATGTTGACATTTACTGCACTTTGTATTCGTTTGTTTCGCGTATTTTCGTTTGTTGCAGCTGTTCTAAAATTCGTTTCGTTGCTCACTACTGACAACATTTCGTCTTCGTCTTGCATATTGCCCACATCGCCATCTCTTTCGCACTCATCGTCGTCATCTTCGTTTTGATCATTCTCTGTGTCAAGGTCAGCTAGCAAATTTCCAGCTTGCAAATTGCAAAATAAATGGGAAGTTAGATTCGATTTATCATACAAATAATCACTAAATCGTTATTTGTTAAATTCTTTTCCACATAAGACACTTTACTTTTATATAAATCGCTGCTGCAATCAAAATCAAACCCTTCAAACTTTCTTAGGCTTTGGCGATTTGCACGATCGCCTTCTTCTTCGTATATAAACTTGTAAAATAATGTAATACTAGATTTCTTGTCAGTTTTTAGTGCGTCTTGTACATTCCCAAAGTCTTCAAGTTTGCTCATAGTTCTTTCTCTTACGCACACACACTAATATTGTAGATACATATATGTATATGTATATATACGTCGTTTGCCACGTCACCACAGTTATCGTCGTACTTAAACACTTTCTCGTCGTTCGTTGAAAAATTTGTTCACCATTTCTTTGCCGCTTTTTCGTCGTTAGCCGCCAATTTTTCGTCGTTTGATGCTAATTCTTACTCGTTTTCGCGCTGTTTTTTTTCGTCGTTTGATTCCACTGTTGCTTCGTTCTGTGTATGTCTGTCTCTTTCTCACTCACTGATATTACTTTTTTACTTCTTTATAAGTTGAGCCATGCCTTCTTTGTAGGTTGAGCCCCCATATTTGTAGGAATTTGTCCTATTTAAAATATTTATTTGTATTATTTTAGTTTATTTTAACGTAAAACTATTTATTTGATTATTTTAATTAGATTTAGTTGGAAATTAGTCGTCTTTACTGCTTTGCGTCGTTTCGTCTTTTCGTCTTTTTTGCAACCGCTCTCGCTCGTCTCTTCGGTTCAACTGCCCGTCTTTAGCTCAATTCGCCTCGCTCAGCAGAGTTGCCAGACCCAATCCCACATTTTTACTACAATTTTTTTCTTCTTCCTCCATCATCCTCAAGCATAGCACGGCACGCATACACATACAGCGGTGTACGCATACACATACACATACAGCGGTCATGTAGCGGTGCGACTGTGGGTGTATGCGCGTGCTCTGTTGATTTGATGACTGTAACTTGTGTTCTATTTATCCGATCAGATTCAAATTTTGGGATCTGGGGATACTCCAATTTTTATGAAAATGTTTCTTCTGGAGCTATATGATATAGTGGTCCGATCCTGACAATTTTCATACTTTATTTTTATTGGGTAACAAAAAACCTTAAAAAAAAAAATTTCATCCCGATAGCTCTAAAGATGGCTACATTTATGGGGTCGGAAACGTCTCCTTCTGTGCGTTACAAACAACAGACCAATTTTATAAAACTTTTTGCAAGGGTATGAAAAAAGTCGACGAACAAATTGAAGAGTGGATAAACAACGATAAATTTGAAGAATCTAATTCAGAGTTTGCAAGCCCTGCCCAAGCGTGACGGCTCACCGAGACTTTGTATTTATTTTAGACTCATTAATAAGCAATTGTGAAATATCGTTTTCCCGTGGCTCTCATTGAAGACCAACTTGATAGACTCCAAGACGCAAAAATATTCAGTACATTAGATCTAAAAAACGAACTGGTCACGTACCAGTGACCGAATCAAATAAGAAGTACAAATTGTTTGTGAAACAGAATGGCCAATATCAATTTAAGAAAGCACCTTTTTGGCTCTCCAATTCGCCTGGTGTGTTCAACGGCATATTAAACCAATATTTCGACCTCTTTCTCGCCGAGGTATTGCACTTCCCTATATAGACGACGTAATAATTCCAGCAAAGGAAAAAAAGAAGCTGTTTTAAATTTCAAAGAGATCATTTCAACCTGCAAATAATATGGACTGGAACTCAACATTAAGAAGTGTCATTTTTAAAAAGACGAATCCAATTCCTAGGACATATTATTGAAAATCAGATGTTGTATCCGACAGACGAAAAAATTATAGCCGTTTCTAAATTCAAAATTCCTCAGAGACCTAAGCAATTGAAAGTTTTTTGGGTTTAGGTGGGTATTTCAGAAAATGTATACTCAACTACGCAATCATTGCAAAACCATTAACAGGCTTGTTAAAGTCCAATAAATAACCAGAAGTACGAAACCGAAGTTAACACACATAATTCGATGAAGACGACGAAATACACCATATTTATTTTATGAGTAAGAAGACTACAGATGCGCAGCTCAAGTATGAGCTGGATTTACGAGCAGTTTTTGAGGCCTTAAACAAGTTTGGAGTTTAGGATCATTATATAAGTTAAGAGAGAGCTTGTTAAAGAGGCCGTAAATCATTCGCAAAGAGACTATCAACTGAGTCACATGTCAAGGTCCATAAGTAGTCCAGCATAGAATGATCAAAAGATTCCTTCCAAACATCAGGAAAGCTGCAAGTCTTACTCGATATAAAGAATAATCGAGATAAAGGCTTAGATAGGGAAATCGAACACATTTTAAGGATCCAATATGGTAAATTATCAGGCCCAGGAACGAAGAAACACTTCATAGATGATAAGCTAGAGATGACACAGTCTTGGTAATACTAGGAAAAAACATACAATTTAAATGTGGAATTGAGAAAGGATAGGATGTGGGATCCGAAGCAGTAGTAGAATAAGTCGAACAAGGTTGAAATACCTTAAAGCGCACGATATAATTATTGTAGCATTGAGTATTTAAGAGACAAAATTAAGACCTCGATACACAATAATTTGCATAGTCCAGTCGCGAACCAGTTTTTTTAAACCTTTTAAAATATCTCGATTTAATATTACGAAGATTAGACAGCTTACATGTGAACCAGACCGGCGCACTGGAGACGGGAGAGACATTCACATTAGAAACGCATTTATCAATTAGAGAATTAATGGCAGAGTAGAAAAAATTCACTGCACAATCTATATCACAGCACTCAAATAAAAATGACCAATCAAAGGGGAAATAAGGTTGCTAAGAAGATTGAAATTTGATTTACGAAAACGTCTACGACGACAAACTGAGATATTATTAAACGAATTAGTAACGGAATTGTAAGAAATAATAACTTCAATGGTAGGGTGAGAAGGATCTTCAGGCTTCACAAGAGGATGTGTTTGAGATACTGAACTAACAGTGGAATCCGAGACAAAAACAAATTCGAGGATTTATTTTTTTTATTTATTTATTTATTTATTTATTTACTTATTTATTTATTTATTTATTTATTTATTTATTTACGTCAACTAACACAGCAGTCGACGAAAAAGCTGAAGCTAAAGACAGATAGTAATTAATTGAAAAAGATAGCTTAGCTATATACACAACTAAACATCCCCGACCCGGTGGAGGTGTTTTTTTTTTTGCATAAGGTGCCAGCTATGCCCCGATACACAGCCAATGTGTTCAGGGATGAGTTGCAACCAATCCAAGTCCAGAATATTATTATTGGTTTCGCTGTAGATGATTAAAAGGTATAGCGCGAAGAGAAGTGACAGAAAGATGAGGAGAAATTAGGTGAGAAAGGCTGTTAAAAGATTGGCAAAGAACACGAAAAGGTTCATGAATAAAGTAGTTAGTCAGACATCTACTAAGGTGAATAGGAAAAAAGTTTCTGGTCCGACGTGAGGGAACACAAAAATATAGCGTATCTAGTAAATTAGTAGAAATGTCTTCGCCGTTGACTAGTTAGTGGAGAAAGAGAATGCCAAAAACGAGTCTACGGTAGTAAAGTAAAGAATGATTAATAAGAAGAAGTCTGCTAGAATAAGAAGGTAGGCGAAGACTCGGGTCCCAATTAAGACCGCGTAACGGAAACTTAAGGAATTGCTTCTGAACCGATTCAATACTACGCTGGTGAACATCATATTGCGGATTCCACACTGGCGAGCAATATTCTAGAGTAGGGCGAACTAATGAAGTGTATATAACCTTTGTTACATAGGGATCATCAAATTCTTTGGCCCAACGTTTAATGAAGCCAAGAAGGCTGCATGCTCTATTGACAATAGATGATATATGAACATTAAATGAAAGTTTTGGGTCAAACATCACGCCTAAGTCTTTGAACGATGGTACACAATCTAACAGAACAGACTTAACAGAGTAATGAGCTAGGAACGGAGACAAACGACTGAAAGTCATAAAAGAACACTTAGAGGCATTAAGGTGTAATTTATTAACGTAGCACCAATCACAGATCGCATCGAGATCTGATTGCAAGTACTGTTGGAAAGAAGGATCATTATAGGAATAACAAATCTTGACATCATCCGCAAACATGAGCACGCGTGAATGAGCCAAGGCCAAAGGCAAATCATTTATAAACAGTGTAAATAACAGGGGGCCCAGATGACTGCCTTAGGGTACACCTAACGTAACTCGAACAGTTTTAGATATCGAGGAACGAAAAGACACCTTTTGGGTTCTGCCAATAAGATACGACTTTAACCAAGCCAATAGTTTTGGGGAAAAACCCATTATGTTAAGTTTCGCGAGAAGCATAGAATGATCAACCGTAAAGAAAGTCAGTATAAATAACATCAGTTTGACACTTTTTACGGAAGCCATGGTGTACAAGGGTAGTCAATTCTAAAAGGTTAGTAAGCGACGAACGACCTTTCATGAATCCATGCTGACAAGGAGAAATAGTGGATCTGGATAGGTGTTGAAGGGAAGACGTAATAATTTTTTCAAACAGCTTTGGTATTGCCGAAAGTTTGGCAATGCCACGGTAGTTAGAAACATCCGATTTGCAACCCTTTTTAAAAAGCGGAATAATAAAAGACTCCTTCCAAATATCGGGAAAGGTACAAGTCTCACTCGATATAAAGAATAACCGATATAAAGGCTTAGATAGGGAATTCGAACACATTTTAAGGATGCAACTAGGTATATTATCAGGACCGGGAACGAAGGAAGACGTCATTGATGACAAGCTAGAGATAATACAGTCTTCAGTAATACTAGGAAAAAACATACAATTTAAATGTGGGATTGAAAAGGGATAGGGTGTGGGTTCCGAAACAGTAGTAGAATAAGTCGACTGAAAGAATTTAGCAAACAGATCTGCAATATCTGAATCATTATTAGCAGTCTGGTCATTAAGTCTGAAGGTGGAGGGTAGTACATTAGAGCGTCTTTTGGAATTAACAAAGTTATAAAATCTTTTGGGGTTCTTATAAAATTCAACCTTACAGTGAACGATATAATTATTGTAGCATTGAGTGTATAAAAGACAAAATTGAGATTTGGCTATACAGTAATTTGCATAGTCAAGTCGCGAGACAGTTTTTTTAAATCTTTTAAAATATCTCGATTTAATGTTACGGAGATTAGAGAGCCTACGTGTGAACCAGACTGGCGCGCTGGAGACGGTAGAGACATTCACATAAGGAACGCATTTATCAATTAAGAGCAGAGTAGAAAAACTTCACTGCACGATCTATATCGCAGCCCTCAAATAGAAATGACCAATCAAAAGAGAAAATAAGGCTATTAAGAAGATTAAAATTTGTTTTACGAAAACATCTACGACGTGATAGGGATCTTCAGGTTTCACTAGGGGCTGTGTTCGGGATACAGCACTAACAGTGGGATCAGAGACAAAAACAAGATCAAGGATTCTTTTAGAAGAGTTAAGGAAAGAATTCAACTGATATAGCGGACATTCAAGTAGGCTATCAAGAAAAACAAGTTGAGATGAAGGAATTAAGAAAGATAGATTATCATCAACAAGCCAAGAAATATTTGGCAAGTTGAAATCACCTAAAACTATAAGGAAATCGCGATCTTTAAGACGATTGAAAATAGTTTGCAAAGCATCAGCATGATGCATATAGGTCGTTATATCACAAGCTGGAGGAATATATGAACAAGAAATATATAAGCTAAAGTTGGAACATATAATTTCGACGCAAATAAACTCAACACCTAAGGGCAGATCAATCGGCACAACACTTGAACACAGATTCGAGTTGACAGCAATAAGTACTCCACCGCCACGACGACCAACACGATCAAGCCTATAAGAAATAAAGTTATTAGAAAGAATTTCATTATCCAAAACAGAGGAGTTAAGCCAAGTTTCAGAGAAAGCTAATATGTCAGCCAAAAAGGTAGTTTCGAGAGCTTGGTAAGAAGTCCTCTTACATTTTGATAATGAATGCAAAGACTAGACGTTATTAGTTTTTTGAAGCAGAAGATAAATTAGGAAGGTTGACAGGCAACGGACGGGAGCGCTTTTTGGGCGCAAACTCGTGTATAACTAGGCCCTCTGGCCAGAAATTAGTGTCAACCATAGCTGAGAAATACTCATTAGGTACTGTAATTTTAAAAGAGGAGATTTCGCGAGGCCTAGAAAACTTAAACTTTTGAATTAAAGCTTTAGCTGGGCATATATTACTAATGTAAGCTGCCACAGACGACTCAGAAATATCAGGAGCAGGCCTAGAGATAAATAATTGTTTACGATGAGGCACTACAGTTAGTGGAGGCGGAGGAGCATTGGGATCCGCAAGTGATTGAGAGCTAGCTTGATCCTGTGATTGATCAGAATTCCCGTTAGGGATAGAATGAGGTACACCAGGGCTTGTAATGGGTACTTCAAGCTGAAAGGAAGAGCATAAAGAGGGACAAGAGGATGGTGTAGGCGCAACGCATAGAAGGATACATCTCCAACCATATAAAGTGTATATATTCTTGATCAGCATGTCGAGACGAGCTCATATAGCCATGTCCGTCCGTCCGTCCGTCCGTCTGTCCATTCGTTTGGATCAACGCAAACTCCTCCTAGACCGTTGGAGCTACAGAGCTGAAATTTTGCATGTATACTAGTATATACTGCAGGGGTTGTATATCTCGGATTCAGCCGGACCGGAACACTATATCATATAGCTCCCATACAAATGGCAAAGTCACGAACAGTGACTTTTCTCAACAACTTCGTTATTTTCCAAGCTATTGTCGTGATATTTAATATTGGTGAGTAAATTACACATATAAATGTGGTATTTATTTTACGGGTTTTTATTGGCGGTTAGTTTGACAATTGAATATTATGGCTTTGATATAAAAAAGAAAAGAAATTGGCTCCAGGTCTGTCCCGAGGCGTGTGCTCGCTTTCGTTGCAAACTTCCAAGTCCAGTGTGACCGTCATTTATTATTAGGTTATGCCGGCCTAGCCCTACGAACTGGCTTCAGAAACGATGACCGCTTCTGGTTCTTTTGTTGTTTATCGGTACCTCATCACCGGTTCCTACATTCGGCCCTCCTGACGTTTCATTCGACTCGAATGAAGATCCCCAAGGTTTCATGAACTCGGCCACAGTGGATGTTGTAGTGGGCCCTTCCGTATCTCCCATCCTTTCAACCTTATATCTTCCGTGTTTCTGGACTGATACTACCTTGTACGGCCCCAAATATTTTCCTTTAAGCTTAAGACCTACCCCGTACTGTGTCCGCTTTATCGCTACTAAATCGTTAAGTCTGTATTTCCTTTCGATCTTTCGTTGTGCATCATAGGACTTTCGATTTTCGTCCTGTAGGACTTTAATATTTTCAATCGCCCTATCTCGGATCTCCTTTCGCTCCTCATCCAACTCGTTCACTATGCATTCTAAAATACGCTCTCTTAGCTCTGCATCTTCAGGAACTCTCATATCTAAACCTGTTAGTATCTTAAACGAACTCACTTTGGTGCTTCTTGGCTCAGTGTTGTTTATCAGTTGTTGTACCTTGCCCACATGCTTATACCAGGTTGCTGGGCTTTCCAAACTCAATTTCGTTAACATGGGTACGATGATCTTGTGCATTCTTTCGACCTGCCCGTTTCCCCGCGGAACACCAGTTGTAATTAATAAATGTTGTATGTTATTGTCCTTACAATACTGTTCAAACAAATGTGACGTAAACGCCGTTCCCCTATCGGTCACTACTCTCACTGGGTTACCGAATATATTTGCTTGTTTTTCTAAATGATTTACGACTTCGTCTGCCCCGGTACTTCGGGTAGGATATAACCATACGAACTTACTAAAACCATCAACAACTACTAACAAATGATTGTACCTCTTCTTAGTGAGGTCCATCGGCCCTACATGGTCAATATGAAATGTAACTAGCGGCTGATCTCCCTTATCAATCGCTGTCAGATACCCTTCTTTTCTACCCATTTTCGCATTTGTTATTATACACTGTACGCAACTCTCAACTATTCGTGTAACTTTTCCTTTCAATTTGCGAATGAAATATGATTTTTCGACCAATAACTGCGTTTTCTTTGCTGAGAAGTGTCCTTGTTTATGGGCAAGCAAGATAATTTCATTCTCCATCTGCTCGGGTACTACGATTAACTGCTTATTGGCATCTTTGAACAAGACCTCATTCAAAATATAGAAATCCTCATACCCTCCCTTTTCAACTAAACTTCTTATAGCATTTATCCAATCATCAACCAATTGAGCTTCTTTCAGACGATGAATAATACTATCCGATATCGAATAACAGGCGACACGACTCAAAGCATCTACATGCCTCATCCTTGATCCTGACCGATGCTCTAGACTGTAACTAAAATCCTGCAAGAACATGGCCCACCGGGCTACTCTTAATGGAACTTCCCGTTTTTTCATGGTCATAGTAAATGCATTACAGTCTGTAACTATAGTGAACTGCAAGCCAAGAATGTAAACTCGCCACTTCTTTAGAGCCTCAATTATGGCTAAAACTTCTAGTTCGTATGAATGATAATTCTGCTCACATGGCTTTGTTTTCCGGCTCATGTACTGAATGGGATGGAACAAATTATCCTCCGTATCTTTCTGCATTAGAATTGCTCCGTAACCGTATTTTGATGCGTCAGCATGGACCTCTGTTTGCGCTTTCGGATTATATAACCTCAATACCGACTCACTAGTTAACGATGCCTTCAATCGTTCAAATGATAACTCCTCAATCTCGCTGAACACAAATTTACTATCCTTTCTTAGCATATCGGAAAGTGGCTTCGCCATCAAGGCATATCCCTCAATGAATTTTCAAAAATACGATGTTAAACCGAGAAACCTTTGCACTGCTTTCTTATCATGCGGTCTTGGGAAATTGTGTACCGACGAAATTTTCTCTTCACTCGGTTTTATTATCTCTTCACTAATCACGTATCCTAGAAAATTGACTTGATTTTGTAGAATCTGACACTTTTTCCAGTTAAGCTGTAATCCGTTCTTCTCGGCTACCCCCAAAACTAATTTAATTCTTGACATACCTTCTTCAATGTCCCTGCTTGGAATGATGATATCATCCATATATACGATCGCTATACCTTTCTGAATCAACTCCTGCATTGCTGCCATCATGAATCTCGTAAAGACCGCTGGAGAGTTTGAGATACCAAACGGTACATATAAGAATTCGTACTGTCCTTTCTGGGTAACAAATGCCGTGAACTTTTGCGAACTTGCTTCTACTGGTACATGAAAATATCCGTTTTTCAAGTCCAGTGTAGTAAAAACCTTTCCTCCTTGCAATTGATCAATTACACTGTCCATCAATACTATCGGAAAATTATCGCGAATTATCTTTTCATTCAATTTTCTATAATCGCAGCACAACCTTTTAGCTCCGTTTGACTTTGCTACCAATACTATAGGGGATGCATACACTGATGTACTATCTCGAATAATTCCTTCCTCAAGCCATTCTTGTATCTGATTATCTACAATTTGCTGATCGCAGTAGGCCAACCGTCTTGGGTGTTGGTATACGGGAATATCATCTTTCAAAATAATTCTCATTTCAATCTTCGCATCAGGATTGCGTTTTGGCTTGTATGACTCAACTATCATTTCGACCTCTTTAGCCTGTTCTTGGCTTAAATGAGACAACTCTAAACCGATTTCGTCCTTCCCTTCAAAAACTGTGCAGACATCTTCAAATTGTTTCATCCAATCCTCAACAGATTCAGTATTTTCTTCTTCTAACTTCTGCTTACTGCTAATCAAAAACTGAGTGCCATTTTTTGTTACCTTCATGTCAACACTATCAAGAATCGTTCTTCCCAAAATAGCGTCAAACCCCATGTCCTCATCGGGAACTACATGAAACTCAACTACTATTCTAATTTTGTCGATGATCACCATTAAAGAGAAACTACCAAACGTTAAAATTTTCGCATCTCCTATTCCTACCAAACACTTTCCATGACCTGTTAGTTGTTTAACTCCTAGCTTCCAAAAAATACTTCGACGAATCAAGCACATATCTGCTCCTGTATCTATGAGCCCTTTAAATTCAATATTCTCATAGCTAACCTTCTTTAGCTCTAACCCAGACGGAGTGAACGTACTCGAACTAACTTCAACTTTGTCATGTTGAACAACATTCGCGAGCTTTTCTCGTTTAATCTGCGTTTCGATACTACACTGAGCTGCACGATGACCTGGCTGACCGCACTTAAAACACTTTCGATCGGACTTAGGACAATCTTTTCTTAAATGAGTCGCCTCTCCGCAACCAAAACATTTTCTCTCTCGAGCCTGTACTGCCTGTGCTTCACTTGAACCATATGCCTTACTTTCAAATCTGTTCGTTGCCCTGTATGAATCACGCCCCTTCTTATAAACTTCGATTTGAAACTTTAACTCTGAAATATTGCGAGCTTGGAATAACATCATTTTGTTGGTTTTTGTATCCGGAATACCTTTAACGAAGTACTCTATCAGACTCTCCTCATCTACGTTTACCGGCTTCGCAATTTCCATCAATGCATATAAGTATTCATTTAGAGTTTCGCCTTTCTTCTGTTGGCGCTGATTTAACTTTTTATGTACTGCAGCTGAAGATATTTTTACACTAAACTCAGCCTGAAGAGCTGTTTTCAAAGAACTCCAGTTTTTAATATTTCTCTGACTCCTTATGAAAGATTTTGCCGCCCCACACAATAACTGTTTTCCATACACAAATAACTGTAATTCATTCCACTGTACCGTGGCTGCACATTCTTCTAGTTCTTCAATCCATTGAGCAATGTTAGGAATATCTGAACCAGAATACTGTGACACACTGTCCTCAACATCTTTCAAAGTAAACCATGATCTCTCGGGTCTAACTACGTTTTCTGCTGCAATCTCTAGTCCCCCATTCGCTGTTACCACTGACTGATCGTCTGATTCCTCATCTTCCTCCTGCACACCATAATGGGTGAGTAACCTATTCTGCAAATCCCGTTTCCTGCCAGTCGTAGGTAGCCCTAGTTCGGATAATTTCGATCGCAAAGCCACCACGCTTAGAGACAGAATCTCTGCAAGCTCCATCTCAATTACAAGAACTTAAAATAACGTACAATTCTTCTTATACTATGTTAGTATTATTTTCTAGCTTTGAAAATTGTTATCAGTTTTCGCTAGATCTGAATAACATACGCTTTTCCCGTCTTTCGTTGGTCCCACGTCGTCCTGCTTTGTCGTCGTCTTCGATGTTGATTAGTCTTATCGCCAAATTCCTTCACAAATCCTCTCTCAGCAACAATATTGAAGTTTCTCGCCAACCTTTGAGTTGTTGCCGCTGCCAATATTCTCACGCCGCCGCCACCAGAAGTTGATCACACCACCGCCACCAACGCAGTTCACTCCTAGAACTCAACGCTAGTCTCCGTTGTTTACGCCGTCACCACCAGATTTTGTCCACTACTAACGCAGTTCACTCCTAGAACTCAACGCTAGTCTCTGTAGAATTTCAAATTCGTTGCGTCCAGCCCTGGCTAACCGCTGTACACTTCTCCAGCAGTTAACACAACCTTGAAACGTTGTTGCCACCAACACTGGTAAACTACTGTACACTTCTCCAGCAATCTACACAGCCTCCGTTGTGGCAGCCTCGTATCGCCTTTGCAACCTTGAATCAATCTTGCAACCGGAATCGTTGTTGCCCTTCGATCCGTTCCTGCCTTGCCTTATTATTGCTGGTGTATCTCAATGGTACCTTCTTCGGCCAAACTTCTCACAAATATTTCGTAGTGTGCTGCGAAAATTCCAGAACCACCTTTCTGATTAGCTTTCTCACTCCTTCTGCAGTTGCCTTATGTCAGCGTCCCTTGCTGTCTCCCTCATCGGCCGAATTTTCAAGTTCTTGTTGCTCGCCGATACCGCGCTTTTACTGCAGCTATCTCTCTTCGTCTCACGTGAACGTTTCTTCGAGGCAGCGTCACTTGCTGTCTCCCTCCTTCTTAGAATTTTACAAGTTTTAACGAATTTGTAAAATTCAATAGCCAATGTCAATTGTTTCACTTTTAAGCTGCCATCCCGGACGAGCCCCCAATTTGTGGTATTTATTTTACGGGTTTTTATTGGCGGTTAGTTTGACAATTGAATATTATGGCTTTGATATAAAAAAGAAAAGAAATTGGCTCCAGGTCTGTCCCGAGGCGTGTGCTCGCTTTCGTTGCAAACTTCCAAGTCCAGTGTGACCGTCATTTATTATTAGGTTATGCCGGCCTAGCCCTACGAACTGGCTTCAGAAACGATGACCGCTTCTGGTTCTTTTGTTGTCTATCGGTACCTCATCACCGGTTCCTACATAAATGACTATGCCAAATTTGTTAATTTCAGAGCTATTGTCGTGAAATTGAATATTAGAGATTTTATTACACATATAAACGGCTCTGCCAAATTTGATCAAGATCGGGTGACTATATCGTGTGGATCCCATAGGACCGATCGGTCGAAAACAGTGACTTTTTTCAATAACTTCGTTACTTTTAACGCGATTGCTTTCCATTTAAACATTTGTTAGTTTAACAATATCTTCGTTATTTCCGGCCCTCTGGTTTACTTGTATTACAGCTGTAGCCAACAGTGATGGTTGTACCGTTACACATGTATTAATACTTTCCTGTTTTTCTTGAAACGGAGTGACCTTTACTGCACAATGAACAGACCATTTCATTAGTGCATCCTTTATTGCTTGAATAGTTCAAGCATTTTGTACAAAGCTGTACTTGTTTGGCCATTTCAATTCTTTCAATAGGTGTTAAACCTAGAATCTTGCAGCATGATGTGCTTTATGCTTTGCAAATCGGACATTTATCTTCGTATACCCATTATTTGACCCACTTTGTAGCGGTTTTTTCTCTTCTTTGCTCATGGCACTAAGCGAACAATCAGTGTTTAAATTGCTGTAGTCGAATTAGCAAAAGTCATAAATTTTGTGCTATTCGTTGCTGTGACTGTTTAGCAAATATGAAAACGAATACTTTGTGTTGCTTTTGCTTCCGAAAAAAACCGAAATGAGAAAATCTGACAGCAAAAGCAGCAGCAAATAACCGAAATAGAAATTTTTGACAGCAGCAGCAAACAGCAAAAATCCGAAAGCAAAAAACCCGACAGCAGCAGCAATAGCAAAAACCCGAAACAGATTGCTTTGATAACAACAGCCAACTTATACATTTTAATACTAGGAACTGTTCCGACTATTGCTTTTGGCCAATTTCGGAAGTCGACAAAAGCAGCAGTCGGAAAAATAGTCGCAGCAGACTACTTGATGCTTGATTTTTGGCCTACTTTGATTTTACCTATACATACATACACATGAAAGTACTCATACTCAATACTATTTCAATACATGTAAAGTGTCAACCATGCGCTGCGTCAGCAACTCAGGTCCAGCTAGGGAGCTTTGGCGCTTGAGGGCGGCAGCGTTAAGAAACATTCTTGTAGCAGCTAGCAAGCGAATAAGAACCACTAATTGATTTGCTCCAATATAAAACCACAACGTACTATTGATTCGCTTTATACAAAGTATTAAATAAAAGAATTTGTAATGTCTTACAATTCTCAAGGATTCTCATTTGGGTAAATAATACTTGATATAAATCCTTACGAAATCGTAAGATAGCTCTCGCATAGTAATGCGAAAGTTAACTTGTATGTATGTATGTATGTATGTATAGGTAAAATCAAAGTAGGCCAAAAATCAAGCATCAAGTAGTCTGCTGCGACTATTTTTCCGACTGCTGCTTTTGTCGACTTCCGAAATTGGCCCAAAGCAACAGTCGGAACAGTTCCTAGTGTAAACATTAAGAATATTTTTAAATAAGCCCGCTCTTCGTCTCAGTGAATTTCCCCGATAACCGAATTTGGTCACACTAAAAGGGTATAATGCATTAAGGCGGGGTACGGGCACACTCTCTCGAATATAGTCAATAAGACCGCATGTGCACTTAATTTAAAATAATAAAATCCGGAAATAGAAAGACAATCCCAAGGGATTAATTAGTTTAAAAAGTAGAGAGTTTACAAATCAGGTGTGGAGTTTGCCCTAAAGAAAGTATTTTCATGAAATACACCGAATAATTAAATTAAACAAAACCGCATTGTTTGAGTTGCTAGCGGCCAAGGAAGTACCTTGCGACAAAGAAGCGTCAATTTACCAATTGCGAGCATTGGTAAAAGCAGTTATGGCACAGAATCAGTCTGGAGAGAGTGATGTACCCGAAGAGCAGGCAGTCAGCCCAGCAGTGTCTGCAAATGTGCTTACCGGACAACTTGTGGATGTTGGTCCGGAGCCTCTTATTGAGCAGCGCGGCGTGGGAAACATTGAGCAGCCAAGTACGGATCAAGTGGGTGCTAACCAGTTGCCGACGATGTCTCGTGAGACCCCTGTAGGGCCAGACACGAACGTGCATGTTCGTGAAGGCGCACAAGCGAGCGAAACCGACGAATTGGCTTCGATTCTTAGTAGCATCGAATTGTATACAGCACGTAAAAACCTAATGGAGCTAAAAACACGTGTTATGGAGCTGGAGGAGAACTTAAGCATACCGGAATATAATTGCCGCATGAACTTGAAGGATGTCGAAACCACCGTACCTAAATTCTCTGGTGATGGTGATCTGTCCATTCACGTATGGATTCGTGAGCTGGATAAAGCGGCTAGAGTCTATATACTGAGTGATGCCCAATGTTGGTCGTTGGGCAACCGACTGCTGGAAGGATCTGCTAAAGCATACATGACATATGAAAAGACTACAACCTGGAACGAGCTGAAGGATGCCCTTGTGAAGGTATTTGGCCTACAAATGACAAACTACGAGATTGCTAACCAGATGAGGAAGCGCCCGATTGGCAAAGGAGAGTCACTCTTGCAGTATTTCATCATTATGCGAAATATTGCTCAGCAGGGCAATTTCGAAGACACCGATGTGGTCAAATACATTGTTGACGGACTACAAGATCGAAGCGGATTGTCAGCTTCTTTGTATTATTGTACCTCTCTGACGAGTTGCGAGAGAAGATGATGCGTTTTCAGACACTTCAGCCACCAGCCAAAAACTACGTTCCTCAGGCTCGTCAGACTTCAGACCGTGCGCAGGCTATTACGCCTGCTGCAAAGGAGAAGAGATGTTTCAATTGCCGCCAGATTGGTCACTTAATGTTTGACTGTCCACGCCCGGAGAGACCAAAAGGAAGTTGCTATCGGTGCTCCAAAGTGGGCCATCAGTACCGGAATTGTCCAATGCGAACCCAGATCGCCGCCATGAGCTCTAGTGAAGATCCGGACACCATTGATGATAAGTCAATTAGTAAGTTTAAGAATATCTTGTAAAGGGGGATGCACTGATGTTAATAATATTTTTGCCCTATTAGATTCCGGAAGCCCAGTAAGTTTTGCCAGTAGAGCGTTGATGCCGCATTTAGATTGCGATAAATTAGTTAAAAGTTCTTTTCATGGACTGAGCGGTGGCTCTACTCTGACTTTTGGAACAGTCAAATGTTTAGTTCTGTTTTGCAAAAAATATTATGAAATTCAATTTTTAGTTATTCCCGATAATATTATGCCGACGCAACTACTTCTTGGTAGAGACGCCTTGAATAAAATAGGTCTTAAGTTCTCATTGATTGAAAATGTAAGAAATTATGAAAAGAATTCCGCATCATTAAAGAGTACCATTGCTTTTGTTTACAAATCCTTCTGTGCATCCCTGTTTACTAAATATCCTAAGCATAATACCATTAGTATTAACACCACTGATCTAGATAATTATTGTAATAACCCTAATGTAAACACGAATGCATCCCCGTTTCGAGAATGGCTAACAGAGTTGCAAACCGTTTGTGCAACGCTGTCAGATACCGGGAATACTACTGTTGGCAGTGAATTTGGATTAGGCGCGATGCGTGAGTGCCGAGACATCGTGCATGAGCATTACATTGACCGATTTTCAATTAATTACGGGTTGCCCAAATATATGATGAGAATATGTCTGACAGATACAACACCATTTCATAGTAGTCCTAGGAGATTATCATATTATGAAAGAGGAATCGTTGCTAAAACAGTTAGTGAGTTGTTAGCCAATAATGTAATCCGACCAAGCAATTCCCCCTATGCGTCCGCCATCGTCCTAGTGCGGAAAAAGGATGGCAATATACGAATGTGCGTTGATTATCGAGGTTTAAATAAGAAAACTGTGAGGGATAATTTTCCGTTGCCTTTGATAGAAGATTGCCTAGAATACCTGGAGGGCAAGACCGTTTTCTCCGTCATAGATTTGAAAAGTGGTTTTTACCATGTAGGTATGGAAGAGGATTCAATTAAATACACCGCATTCGTTACACCCGATGGGCAGTTCGAATATCTGAGAATGCCTTTTGGTCTAAAGAACGGACCAGCTGTATTTCAGAGATTTATATCGAACATACTTAGTGATATGATTAGAGATCGAGAACTTGTAGTTTATATGGACGATATTATTCTTGCCACCCGCACCGTAGATCAGCATCATAAGTTGCTAGCAAAACTGTTAGATCGTTTTATTCAGTACAATTTAGAGCTCAATTTGAAGAAAAGCATTTTCCTACAGAAGAGCATAGATTATTTAGGATATGAAGTCAGTGATAAGGGAATTTTACCAAATAATACACATTTAAAAGCTATTCAAGAATACCCAGAACCACTTAACAGCAAAGCGTTACACTCGTGCTTAGGCTTATTCTCTTATTTTCGCAAATTTGTTCCGAATTTCTCCCGCATAGCTAAACCGTTAACTGAGTTGCTTAAACAAGGTGGTCCGTTTCCGATGAACAAAACCGCTAAAAACGTATTTCTCACATTAAGATCCGCCTTATCCAGTCCGCCCGTATTAGCTATCTTTAACCCTACTTACGAAACTGAGTTGCATACTGACGCCAGTTCAAATGGCTTTGGTGCCTCTTTGATGCAAAGACAGACTGATGGCAAAATGCATCCAGTCTCTTATTATTCCCGAAAGGCGACAGCCGCCGAGTCCCGTTATCACAGTTTTGAACTTGAAACTTTGGCCATAATATATGCCGTGCGCCGATTTCGCGTTTATTTAGAACACAGACCATTTTTGATCGTTACCGATTGTAATTCATTGGTCCAAACCTTGAGTAAAAAATCAATAAATCCCCGCATTGCGCGGTGGTCGTTGGAATTGGAAAACTTTGATTATACCATAGCTCACAGACCCGGTTCAAACATGGGCCATGTAGACGCATTAAGTCGGCAAACCGAGTTGTTAGAGAATATTGTAGAAGGTGATTTTGATCCTTGCGATTTATTAGTAAAGAGAGACCAGAATGCCCCAATTGAACCTTGTGAACCGCATATTACTTTTGAGGAAAGTTGCGTTAAACCGTGTGAGTCTGGTAGAGATTTGACCAAGCTGTGTGCCATTCAAGATGATAGTTGCGTTGAATCATGTGAGTTAGTTAAACCGCCTGAGTTTGAAAGCGATTTTATAGAACCGTGTGTCCCCTCAGAGAAAAATGAGTTTAGTAGAGATTCGATTAGACCGTATGCCGTTTTAGAACAGAGTTGTTCCGAATCGTGTGAGATAAAACCTTGTGAGATAAAACCGTTTGGGACAAAACCGTGTGAGATAGACCCTTGTGAGATAAAACCGTTTGAGACAAAACCGTGTGTAATAGACCCTTGTGAGATAAAACCGTGTGAGATAAAACCGTTTGAGACAAAACCGTGTGAGATTGACCTGTGTGAGAAAAACCCGTGTGAGAAAAACCCGTGTAAGATAGACCCGTTTGAGAAAAACCCGTGTAAGATAGACCCGTGTGAGATAAACCCGTGTAAAATAGAACCATGTGCTCCTTTAGGGAAGAATTATTTAGGACCGTTTGGGACAAACCCGCGTGTTCATTTAGCGAAGAGTTGTTTCAGACCGTGTGAGCTACGTTTAGAAAGAAGTCGGTTAAAACTGGTTAAGAATAAACCTTGCGTTTCTTTAAATGAAAGTTCTGTTGATCCGAGATTGAGTAACCAAATCGAAAGAAGTGACCAGCTCGATCGAAATGAGTCGGCAAACCTGGTTGGTGTAGTGGGTGCGTCTCTGCAAGATGTTGATTTATTATTGCAGTCAGAACAAATAAGAGATCCGGATATCCGTAAACTAAGAGAAAATTTAGAAAAAGGCAATGATGTTGGATTTGAGTTAATAGATGGTATAGTGTACAAAAGAAATGCTAAGGAAAGACTGTGTTTGTATGCACCGGCTCGCATGCAAGGGGAATTAATAAGAAGGTGTCACGAGAAACTAGGTCACTTAGGCGTTGAGAAATGTGTAAACAATTTGAAAGAAAAGTACTGGTTCCCATTAATGAACCCAAAGGTTGAGTCGTTTATAAAAGATTGTCTGCCGTGTATTCTACATAGTGTTCCAAGAACTATACATAATAGAACCTTGCATAGTATTCCGAAAAGTCCGATTCCATTTGATACTATCCATGTTGACCACTTAGGTCCCTTACCGAGTGTTACATCAAAAAGAAAGCACCTTTTGGTAGTGATTGACGCATTTACAAAGTTTGTCAAATTGTATCCCGTAAATTCCACTAGTACCAAAGAAGTAACCGCCGCGTTAGAAAAATATTTTGATTATTATAGCCGACCAAGAAGAGTTATATCCGACAGAGGTACGTGTTTTACGACGTTTGAGTTTGCTGAGTTTGTAGAAAATCGAAATATTGACCACATTAAAGTAGCGACTGCTGCCCCTCAAGCCAATGGGCAGGTCGAACGTGTGAACCGTGTGTTGACTCCAATGTTGGGAAAGCTGTCAGAACCTTTAGCCCAAGCCGATTGGTATAAATTAGTTAATCGTGTGGAGTTCGCTATTAATAACTCAGTGCAGTGTAGTACCGGTAAAACTCCGTCAATGTTGTTGTTTGGTTGCGATCAGCGAGGCCCTTAGTAGACGAATTAACCGAGTATCTTGACGAGAAATTTAGTTCAGAAAACCCCTGTAACCTTGAGGCCACTAGGCAAGAGGCAAGTGCGAAAATTCAATTATCGCAGGAGCGCAATGAAAAGCGGTACGCCTCAAGGCATAGGGCACCATTATCCTATAGAGTCAATGATTTTGTTGCCATTCGCAATGTAGATGTCACTCCCGGGTCGTGCAAAAAGTTCGCTCCTAAATACCGTGGTCCTTATAAGATAAATCGAGTTCTTCCAAATGACCGTTACGAAGTCACTGATATTGACGATTGTCAACTTACTCAATTGCCCTACAAAGGTATCTTAGAATCAGCCCGACTCAAGCCGTGGATGCATGCGTGTGATAAAACTGTGAGTTTCTGTTTGTAATATGTATTTGATAAGCAGTATTGTATTATATTGTATGATCGAGGTCGATCAAATGTCAGGATTGGCCGAATGTAAACATTAAGAATATTTTTAAATAAGCCCGCTCTTCGTCTCAGTGAATTTCCCCGATAACCGAATTTGGTCACACTAAAAGGGTATAATGCACTAAGGCGGGGTACGGGCACACTCTCTCGAATATAGTCAATAAGACCGCATGTGCACTTAATTTAAAAATAATAAAATCCGGAAATAGAAAGACAATCCCAAGGGATTAATTAGTTTAAAAAGTAGAGAGTTTACACTAGTATTAAAATGTATAAGTTGGCTGTTGCTATCAAAGCAATCTGTTTCGGGTTTTTGCTATTGCTGCTGCTGTCGGGTTTTTTGCTTTCGGATTTTTGCTGTTTGCTGCTGCTGTCAAAAATTTCTATTTCGGTTATTTGCTGCTGCTTTTGCTGTCAGATTTTCTAATTTCGGTTTTTTGCTGTTCCTTTTGCTTCGACTGTTCATAGTTTTCGAAGCAGAAGCAACAGCACACAGCAAAACTGTTGACAGTTTTCACAGTTTTCAAACCCTGAAGCAAATGTCAATATTTCTTGATATTCTTTCCACAGGGGCATATCTTATTCGCATTGTCGCTGTTTTCAAACATTTTGGTCAAGCGAGCTATTGAAATGCGATGTTGTACAAATTCACGTCACACACACACTACGAAGCGTGAGCATGTACCGACGAGTGTACACATACATAGACAGAACGAAATCACAAGCGACGTAGGCCTGCCTTCGTCGTTCAGTAGTCTGTGCTCGACTAAATTATTTTCGTAGCTGCTTGGCCCATTCCCCACTTTACGCTCCCATTGAGAGCGTTCAGGTTTTCCCGAAGTTCTCTGGGGTTCCATGACTAGGCTAGCGTTTGCAATCAAAAAATCATGAGTTTGTCCCATCTATGTGTTCTATGGTTAGTGGTTGTGCGAATAGTACGTCAACTTCATCGGACAAGTTTGCTTTTACTTTTAATTAAGTGTATTGACTCATTAACTATGTCAATCACTCCCTTTACACATTTTGCGGGTTCATTGTTGATCATCGGTAAATCAACGATCCGACTTAATTGTTCGGAAAATACCCTCCGATTATTCTCATAGCGCTTGGTTAACAGTTCCCAATAGCCACTATAATTGTCAGCTTAACCTGACAATAGATGAGCTACCATGCTCCTTGCTTCGCCCTTTAACGCGGATTTTAAATAATTGAACTTAAGAGCCAGAGTTAAATCCTCTATTTTTTCAATTAATTCCGCTAATAATTCCACAAACAGATCCCATTCACTAGGTTCCCCAAAAAATGTCGGTACCTGTATTTTTGGCAACACCGGTAGTTCGCCTCTCACGGTAGCATTCCCAACTTTTAAATTTTTCTGATCGTTCTTTTCCATTTCTAACACTGGTACTGAATTCTGAACCGCGAATTCTAAATCATCCATAGCATTTTTAAACTTTGCATCTTTTGTCAAACCCGGTACGCCTGTACTTTCTCCCATTAATATTTTATCTTATTAACATATATTACGCATGTCTCTGTTGAATTATCTATAGTGCGTAAATTTTTGGTTACCCTATCCAAATATTCCTGGAGCTGTTTGACTCTATCCATAAATATCTCCTGGCTAAAATTGGCGTTTTCATTACCGCGCGAGTTAACATCTTGGCCAACTCGTGGTTGAGGAAAAGATTCGGCAACAATGTGTCTATATATGTATGTATGGATATATGTATGTGTGTAAATATGTATGTACGTATATATAGTCATATATCCAACTCCAATACCCAATAACATATAAATATTTCGCCCCCTAAAATTCATAACGTTAAAGTAAACATCCGTTTTTATAAACAATTGTCCCCCTCAAAACCAAAGCGTATGAACGCTAATCCATAAAATTAACATAAACAATTAAACACTTGAAATAAAAATTGTCCCCCTAACAACCAAAAGCGTGAGAACGCTAACTCAGCAATTAAAATCGGACCAATCAAATCATCGAAATATCAATCACGTCACCAAAGGGCTCCCAAATTTAGCTTATAAATATAACCATAAGACATTTTTGTAACCAGTTCTAAGTTTTCATTCAAATAATAAAGTACGTTGCTTTTAACTCACAAAAAATATCTTTTTTTCCTTATTGGGAAAATTGGATATTTAATTGGCGCAGTCGGTAGGATTGGAAAAAAGTTATTCTATTCGTGTTACATATAGAATTGTTATCCGTGTGTTACATAGAATTGGTGAATAATCATTGTAGTGAACTGTTATTCTATCCGTGCGACGCGTAGAATTGTTATCCGTTCGTTACATAGATATACTATAAAATTCCGATCCGACATCAAGAACTTACGGGTAGTGCTCAAAAGTCTACAACAGTGAAAAATATTTTCTGCCAACTGTGCGCGGAAATATCAACTGTGTGTTGCAACCAAAAAAAAAAAATTATTACGCCAACTGTGCGCGAAAATATTAACTGTGTGTTACAACCATTAAATTCAATTGAGGAACAAAAACGCCAACTTGTGTGCGAACAAAAAACCAAAATTTAAAATAAAACATAACCAAAACCCAGAAAATTAACAAAACAAAACACCACAAAAAACCCAGAAGATCAACAAAACAAAACATCACTAAAACCCAGAAAAAAAAAAAAACAAAACAAAACATCACTAAAACCCAGAAAATCAAAAAAAATAAAACACCACTAAAACAAAAAAAAGAAGAAATAAAATGGCTGTAGAACTCACCGAAGCCCACCTCAATCAAGCACTGTCTTCGTTAAGACAGGTGGCAAATTATGATGGAGCTCCAGGGAATCTGACGTCATTCATAAGGAGGATAGATTTTATTATGCACCTATATCCAACCCATGATATAAGGCAACATAACATATTGTTCAGTGCAATCGAGATGCAGCTCACTGGAGAAGCACAACGGCTCTCACAAATTGGACAAGCCAACACCTGGCCGGAACTAAGGACACTCCTCATCAATGAATTAAAGACGCAGACCCCCTGTGAGGAACTTCTTCGACGCCTCTACAACACCAACTATGCAGGAAATCTTCGTAAGTTTGTAACAGAATTAGAAGATAAGTCCTATATTATAACAAACAAATTAAGTCTAGAAAACGATGCAAATAACACCGCTCTTTATACAAATGCGTTAAATAACACTATAAAAGACGTAATAAACAGAAAGTTACCCGATAGATTATTTATGACGTTAGCTAGATACGATATAACCACAGTCAGCAAATTGAAGCAAGTAGAGAAGGGTTATACGAGAATAGTATAACAGTAAAATCAGATTCAAAAAGGTGGAAAATCTTTTGTACCCAATAGTACAACTCCGTCTCAAACAAAACAATCAGATACAATACAAAACCAAAAACTATTCCAAGATTTTAAACAAAAATTAAATATTGACAGGGCTCAAAATCCAATGAATAGTCAACAGCAAAACAACTATTCAAAGAATAATGTAGCAAACCAGCCTACAAAAAGGCAAAGAGAAAGTAATAGTGGAATTAGCAAAATGGACACATCCGAAAATTTTCATTAGAATGCCTCGGATCAATAGGAAGAAGAGATAGAGACAAGTCCTTCATCAGAATAATGATGAACAATAAACCTTTGAGATGTGTAGTCGACTCAGGCTCTTCAATTAATATAATGTCCGAAAACGTTTTTAATTTCAAAACCTATTTAGGAGATTCCAAAATTCACATGATTGAAGGAGCAGTAGAACTAAAAGAAATTATTTTCCTTGCACCCAGCAAACTTTGTCCGACAGAACAAAAATTTTATATCCATAAATTTTCAAATAAATACGACATGTTGATAGGCAGAACTTTCCTTAAAGCCTGCAAAGCACAAATAAATTATGAAGAAGCATACGCAAAATTAGGAAACTATACATTTTATTTTAGAGATGTTGAAGAAATAGAAGAAGAACAAAACATAGAAGTTTTTGACCCACCCACAGAAAGGGACCCGGAAACAAATTTTGCGATTGAAAACGAAATAATAGAAAGCAATGAGTATAGACTCGACCATTTAAACAACGAAGAAACTCAAAAACTAAAAAAGGTCTTGTACGAATTCAGTGACATTCTGTACCGCGAAGGTGAAAATTTGACTTTCACGAGTACAATAAAGCACTCTATTCATACAAAACATGAGGACCCAAACATTTGATATGGAAGTCAACAAACAAATAAATGAAATGATTGAACAGGGTATCATTCGAAAATCGAATTCCCCCTACTGTTCACCCATTTGGATCGTTCCAAAAAAAGGAGATGCCTCCAAGAAACAAAAATTCAGATTAGTCATTGACTATCGAAATCTAAATGAAGTCACAATAGATAACAAATTTCCAATTCCAGTCATGGACGAAATTCCCGACAAACTGGGAAAATGCCAATACTTTACCACCATTGATTTAGCTAAGGGATTTCATCAAATTCAAATGGATCCTGAATCTATTGCAAAAACAGCTTTCTCAACTAAACATGGCCATTACGAATACACACGTATGCCATTTGGTCTTAAAAATGCCCCGGCAACATTCCAAAGATGCATGAATAATCTCTTGGAAGACCTTATTTATAAGGATTGCCTTGTTTATCTGGAAACAGCATTCCTTGGTCATATAATAACAACAGAAGGTATAAAACCTAACCCAGATAAAGTCAAAGCAATTCAAAAATTTCCGATACACAAAACTCCAAAAGAAATTAAATCATTCTTAGGATTATGCGGAGTCTTCAGGAAATTTATACCCAACTTTGCACATATTGCAAAACCTTTAACTCTAGGATTAAAGAAAGGAGCTAAAATAAATATAAACGACCCAAATTATATTTCATCCTTTGATAAATTAAAATATCTCCTTATGAATGATCCTATACTTGCATATCCCGATTTCAAAAAACCATTTTTCCTAACCACAGATGCTAGCAACATAGCTTTAGGTGCGTTCCTCTCACAGGACCATAGACCTATTTCTTATGGTAGTAGAACACTTAACGAACACGAACTTAATTATTCAGCCATAGAAAAGGAATTACTATCTATTGTATGGGCAACCAAATATTTTAGGCCCTACCTTTTCGGTAGAAAGTTCGAGATTCTAAGCGACCATAAGCCTTTAGTATGGCTCAACAATATAAAAGATCCAAATTTGAAACTTCAAAGATGGAAAGTAAGACTAAATAAGTTTGATTACAAAATTAAATATTTACCTGGCAAAGAAAATCATGTAGCAGATGCCCTTTCCAGAGTTAAAATAGATGAAAACTTTTTAGGATCAACAGAAAGCACAGCAGCTACAATACATAGTGCTCACGAGGATAATGAAAACTACATTCCAATAGTAGAAAGACCCATTAATTATTACAACAGACAAATAGAATTCATTAGAGGTTCAGAAGACAAAGCAGAAACAACAACTTACTTTTACAAAACAAACATAAAAATAACATACAAAGAAATGACCAATGCTTACGCAAGGGATATAATCATAAGATATCTTTGCAGTAAGAACACTGTACTATATTTTCATAATGAACAAGATTTTCCCATATTCCAACAAGCTTTTATCGAAATAATACAACCAAACGCAAATACAAAAACCTCGAAATCTAGCATTAAGTTAGAGGACCTTCAAACGTTTGCACAATTTAAAGAAATAATCCTAAAACAACATAAAGAATTATTACATCCAGGAATTGAAAAAACGATTAATTTGTTTAAAGAAAAATATTATTTTCCCGATTTTCAAAACCTAATTCAAAACATTATTAATGAATGCTCAGTATGCAATATCGCAAAGACAGAAAATAGAAATACAAAACTAACTTTTGAAATAACACCAGAACTTTTTAATATCAGAGAAAAATACGTCATGGACTTTTACATGATCGACAATTTACAATTCCTTTCATGCATTGACATTTACTCGAAATTTGCAACACTTGTAGAAGTAAAGTCTAGAGATTGGTTAGAAGCCAAGAGAGCAATTATGAAAGTATTCACTGAAATGGGCAAACCAATAGAAATAAAATCAGACAAAGATTCAGCATTTCTTTGTATAGCACTAAAAAATTGGCTACAAGAAGAAAATGTAAAGTTAGAAATCACATCAAGTAAAAACGGCATCTCAGACGTAGAAAGAATCCATAAAACAGTAAATGAAAAACTCAGAATTATAAATAGTGAACATGACATCGAAGATAAATTACTTAAATTTGAAAAAATTCTCTACGTACAACCATAAGACGAGACATAAAACAACTAACCGAACACCAGCGGACATTTTTATCTATGCAGGATCCCCCGACTATAATACCCAAACAAAAAAAATACATCAAATAAACAATTTAAATGAAGATAGACACGACTTCGAAATCGACACTAGATTTAAACAAGCACCATTAGTAAAACCAAAAACGACAAATCCATTCAAAAAGACAGGAGAAATAAATCAGTTAGACGAGAAACATTTTGAAGAAAGAAATAGAGGACAAAAAGTTACACACTACAAATCAAAATTCAAGAAGAAAAAGAAAGTTAATAAAAGCAAATACGACAATTAATTAATTACAGGTCAACAACTCAAGATGACTTTTTTATGCATCATGCTATTCTTAACATTAAAATCAACTTGCAGTCAATCCATTGACATAAACCCAGTAAAAGCACCTAACGGTTACTTAATATTTAAAACAGGAACCATGGACTTACCGACAAACTTTGAATATCATTATTTAAAAGTGAATTTAACTCTAATAGACATTACATATAATAATTTAATGAAACAAGCACAAGAATTTAAAAACCTAATCCATATTCAATACTTAACAGAAAAACTAAGTAGGGAAATTAATGGAATACACATTGTAAAACGTAATAAACGAGGACTAATTAACGGAATTGGTTCAATATACAAATATCTTTTTGGTACTCTTGATTAGGAAGATAAAGATGAATTAGAAGAAAAAATAAATAATCTTGAAAGCAATAGCGTACAAGCAAACGAACTAAATTACGTAATAGACACTGTTAATAAAGGTTTAGAAGTAATAAACAACCTCAGGGAAGAAAAAGAAACATCAGTAAGATTAGAAGTTCTAATCTTTAATTTTGAGCATTTCACAGAATACATTGAAGACATAGAAATGGGCATGCAGCTCACTAGACTAGGAATTTTCAACCCAAAACTTCTAAAACATAATCACTTAAGTCATGTTAATTCGGAAAAACTATTGAATACAAAAACTTCCACCTGGCTTAAACCAAGTTCAAACGAGATATTTATCATTTCAAACATTCCTCAAGAAATAATAAAAACCCCTATCTTTGAGATACTTTCTTATCCAGACGAAAATAAAAATATTTTGACAGAAAATTCATACGATAAATACTATTTTAATAACAACACTTTGTTCAATAAAAACACAAAACAAATAGAAACTAACGAATGTATAATAGGCATTTTAAATCAAATCCCAACCACTTGTAAATACACTAAGACATATAAGAATTTTCAAACTAATTACATTGAACCAAACATAATTGTAACATGGAATCTAATAAATTCATTGCTTGACTATAGCCAAAGCATTTATGTAACAAACAATATCACCAGGCTAGAACCTATTTCCTTTATCCAAACAAAAGAGATAATTAACGAACATACGAAATATTATACTGCATTTCAAACTATTACATTAACCACTTTTATACTTACTATAATAAGTTTGATTACATACTTAATCTATAAGTTTAAGGCAATGCCACAAAAATTAATAATCAAGCATTTTCGATCAAATAACAATCGTGGTCCCACAGACATAATCGAAACCCCAATTTTGAGAACAACTGATCCTCTTCAAAGGATTAAAATATAGTTGCGTTTTGATTGCTTCCAGGTGAGGTTGTCTATGCTAGGTTTTAAGTATATTTAACACCAACAAAACGAACTCACTTTCTGGTTCCAGAATTTCCGGTTGTTCTGTCCATTGATGATTCCTTGTAGATAATTTGTATCCCACGTTGGGGCAAAAAAAATAATTTTATCTTTATTATAAATAACATGTTTAGGTATTTTCAGATATTTAGTCTTGTCATTGGCAATGGTATAATGAATGAATTTATAGTCTTTAATTCTGAACATTGGAATTTTTATGTAAAATATTACATTAGTTTTGTTTACAAATGTATCTATTTCAAGTAATCTATATAAATGTTCTTGCGATGAAATAGTGACATTTCGTCTTGCTAAAATTTCTGTGATTTTGTCTCCTTTAGTTGACAAAATAAAATTTGGGATAATTTTAAGCAAAAAAAAAATAAAGTATTATTTAAATGGTTATACATAACATCAATGCTAAGGCCAAATGCTATTTAAATATTGAAGAACATGGATTTCGTTGTGTTCAGTGCTAAATTCCTTATAGATCTTATTTTTATAGTTTTTTTTTTTTTTTTTTTTTAAATTACTTATAATTGTCTGTTTGTTATTAGTATGATCGGTAATGTTTGAAAATCTTATAATTATTTTATTATTAACGTTTAATTGATGATTGATATTGTTTATTCTTTTGTTCATGCTCCCTTGAATTTCCCTAAATTACTTTCTTCTTTTTTTTATTCTCTTTGTGTTATAAGTATGTTGTTGTTTGCAATAATTAGGTATGTATGAAAAAACGTTTTTAAAAATTTTTGGTTTGCTTGTGTTTTTGTATTTTATCTTATATATACCTGGTTTTTTTATGCTAAGGCTTTCTGTCAATCGTATTTTTGACTTGTGAATTTTTTGCTTTTTCTTTGTAGTAAATGTTGTTGAGAATCGAGTGGATTGCGTTAAATTATAAGTTTATCTAGCAGTCCTCGGTAGATGAGTTGTCTAAGTGGCCCAGTCATTTAGTCAACTGAACAACGAGGATATACGGGTTCGAATCCCAGGCTAGTGTATGGATGTAGTTTTTCGGTATGACGAAAACCGTTGTTGAAACTGACTGTTGAAAAGATGTGACATGTCTGGTGATATTGAATTGAGTGCAAAAATCAATGAAAAGATTTCCTGCGAACTCTGCACCCTGGTCACACACAATCTTTTTGGGTATGCCATGAGTGCACATAAAATGTCTGATTGATTTTACTAGATTTAGGCTATCTCTTGCTGGTGTACCCAGCAGCAAATTTTGAAAACTTGTCTATTATTGTTAAAACATTTTGATGGTTAATGGTGTACAAATCAATATGAATTATATTTAATATTTAACCTCTGTTTCCTGATAGGGAACTTTTTGCGGATGTCTATCGTATATCAGGGTTTAACATTAGTCACAATTGTTTATTGTTTTTGTAATTTTTTGCTTCATATGTGGAAAATATATTGTTCTTTTTAAATGGGCTAGAGTTTCATCAATTGCCCTGTGATTATTATAATAACTATAATAACAACAATAACGGCCAAAATTCCCAGCAAAACAGGAATAATAATAACAGAGGAAACAACAGAGGTTACAACAAGAATAATAGAGGTAACCGAGCAAATAACCAACAGAATGGTTATAACAATACCAATGTCCGAGTAGCACAAGATACTACTACGGAAAACTTCCAGACACCCCCAGATACTCAGCGCTAAATATAAAAATATATACGGTTAACTTGAGTCTCAATAATTTCGTATTATTCAAAAATGTCTCAACAAACAAAAATTTAACATTTCTGATTGATACAGGTGCAGATATTTCAATTATAAAAGAAAATACTGATGTCTTTCACGACATCCATACAAATAAAATTATAGGTATTCGAGGCATAGGAGAAGGGATTATAAAATCCAAAGGACTAGCCTCAATTGAGCTACAAACAGACAAATACATTATTCAATATAAATTTCATATACTTCATGAAGATTTCGCAATCCCCTGCGATGGAATAATAGGACTAGATTTCATGAAAAGATTTAATTGCCAATTAGATTACAATAGTTCCGAGGATTGGTTAATAATTAGACCACCAAATCTAACGTATACTATCTATGTTCCAATAACATTTAGTTCTGGTACTAACTCACCACTTCTACCAGCAAGGTCTCAAGTAATACGTAAAATAGAGTTGTCTTCAGCAGAAGAAAACATTTTAATTCCCAATCAGGAATTTAAACCGGGTGTTTATGTCGCAATCACGATTGCAACAGCCCAAAATGCTTTTGTCCGATTCCTTAAATACCACAGATACATGCCAAATAGTAGGCATTAATAACATAAAATGTGAATTACTTTCGAACTACGATGTAGTCCACTAAAAATTCAATTTTCGCGACATTATATTTTTGGTGACGTCAGATTATTCGCGATATCGTAACACCTATTTCCTTGAAGTAAACCTGGTTTAAAATATCTTTTCCAAAATGACTAAGGACAACTACCCAGTCCTCCAGCAGGGTGGTATTCATGCAGCAGCTTCTGATGCTCCGACAGCATCCACCTCAAGTGTATCAACCGCAAATATAATCGAGCCACTGTCGATACAAAGATTAGATTTAGATATCCAGACAATTTTGTCGTCTCAGTTACAGGAAATAGTGTAGCAATTAAATTATTCTCAGCCAGGACATATTCCCTTTAAGGACCAGACAGCTAGCGTTCAGGATAATTGGTATGAATTAGATAAAGTGCCAGACATTGTAAGAAATCTTGACAAATGCACAGGTAGTCGTGAAGAATTCTCAACATGGTTTGCTTCCTCCACACGTTTGATGGAATTATACGCTCCCATTCAGGGAACACCCAAATACTTTGCAATTCTTGTGACCATTCGAGGCAAAATTACAGGCCATGCCAATACACTGTTGAAAGTCTATCGCACCGCATTACATTGGGGTGCAATCTCGCAGTGTTTGTTATCTGAGTACTCGGACTAACGAGATTTGAGCACTTTAGAATATCAGGTATTTACCATGACCCAGAAGGGCACTTCCATTCATGTCTTCTACTTCTCCGATTACCAACAGATGTCGTTAATACTAGACCAAATAGAAACGATGGGTTATACTCCCGAGACTATGGAAGCCATGGCAAAACATTTCAGAGATAGGGCTCTAGATACCTTCATCAGAGGTCTTAACGGAGATCTCTCAGACAGAATGAGCTTAGATCAACCCAAAGATCTGAGGCATGCATTGCAATTGTGCGAGATATTGGATAATAAGAGGGATAGGAACATTATGCATTGTGATACTCGTCCACCTGTAGGCCCAAAACCTCTGCAGTATGCTAGAATTAACGTGCAACCTCAAAGATAATACATACCGGTATTTCCACCCAAACCTTATAACAACAACAACTTTTATAATCAGAAACCAATGCAAAACGTGTTCATTCCTCAAAACAAATTCCCTCAAACTAATAACCCCGTATTTTTTAACGCACAACCGAGGCCATTTGCCCCGAAACCTCAGCCGGTACCAACTCCAATGGATGTCGAGGGATCTATTTTAACAAAAAAAGTTAACTACATGAACAAGCCGAATGTTAATTCACCACAAAAATTTGCTCTCAAAAGAGTCAACCAGTCCACCGCAAACTCAGAATTAGTCCCCAGAACAAAGAGGAAACCAGACAACAATCACAGGAGCCTCAACAGCCACAAATTGAAGACACCGTTAATTTTTTATGATAAAGTGTTCCTCTTTGCCCTACTTTGTTGTCCGGGACAAAGACGGAACCGCATACAATTTCTTAATAGACACCGGCTCAAACAAAAACGCAGGGGAATCAAAGGGCGACCCCAGCCTTGGAAATAAGAAATATAGGATGGTCATCGATTATATAAAGCTCAATGCAGTTACAGTTTCGGATAAGTATCCTATCCCCGAAATCGGAGAAATGGTTGCGCTGTTGGGCAACAATAAGTATCTGTTACTTCTACATCGACGACATAATAATATTCAGTAAATCGGAGGAAGAGCATTTCCGACTAGCTTTGGTATTTTCTACCTTGTCCAAGGCAAGTATGAAGGTCCAAGTAGATAAATGCAAATTCCTAAGACATAGCGTTGACTTCCTAGGCGTAGTAATTTCAAGGGAAGGAGTTAAAACCAATCCACAAAAAATCCAAGCCATTAAAAAGTTCCCCATACCAAAAAACCTAAAACAACTAAGGTCCTTCCTGGGATTAGCCAGTTATTACAGAAGATTTGTCAAAGATTTTGCTACATTAGCTAGTGTTGTATGTTGTATGCCAAATGAGCATATGCCCACAGTATTGTAGAGTATACAATATAACAAGTGGTCATATGCTCAACATTAAAGTAAGAGTAACATACCAACACTTTGTTGCTATGTTTATGCAACCATTCATAATAATAATATGATCCGCCACTTATGCGGACTGGCCGCTGAGCGTGGGATCGCTAGCGTAAGCACTTTTGACTATGTACCCTCTGTACATATATGCTAATACATACAAACATATATACTGCAACACACTCTCTCTCTCTGCCAGCGCCCTAAGCGGCAGAATGTATTCAATACATATAAGATGTATAGGCTAAAACTAGGATATGAATAAACTGTCCACAGAATTCTGGATGACGGCTCGAACAGAACAGTTGTGTTTTATTTTAACCAAAACGGATTTAACAAAAAACTTAATGCGCACATAACATGGCGACCGTGACATGTGAAAAAAAAAAATGAAATAAATTAATTAACATTTCAACATAAACCAAAAAACGCGAAAATAATTTGTGCAAATTGTGAAATGTATTTTCAATTGATTGCGAACCACTGTGCGCGCTATGATGAATGAAACAAAACAAAAAGAAAAATTAATCTAGATGCTGGAATTCATGTGATTTTTCTACTATCAACTCTTGGGTGCTGCTCCAAGGTGCACTCCCATAACACACATACGTTTCTCCAATTATTTACAACAAAAAAAAAAGAAATTAATTGGAATTTAAAAACAATAATAAAAAAAAATAATTTGAAACATTAATATAAAACCAATTAAATCAACAACAAGATACTGATGTCCACGGAACCCTCCTTCAAGACCGCTGTTCCTAACGAACAAAGGGATTTGCCGACGTTGCAAGAGGCTTTGCAGGCAAATCCATTCGATGGACCACGGCCACTAACAATAGAGGAGTACAGGGCCCGGCAACAGAAGAGAATCCCCAAGAAGACGAAACGAGGCGGTGAGGTGAGACGCCTGCTCACCCAGAAAAGACTGCAGCAGGATTTGCTAAAGGCCAGCACCAACGAAGAAGACCGACAACGCTGCATAGAGCGTATTGAGGACATCAAAATTGAACTGCGCCAAAGAGCGCAGAAACGCAAGCGGGCCGCAGTAATGCGCAAGCCCTAACTTGCCATAGATTTAAACTCTAATAAGCAAACTGAGGCACGAAAGTGCAGGTTGCGCCTACTAACCACTATTAGGCTTTCTACTAAAAACACACGATTGGACAATTAATTGTTTAAATAAAAAATGTCAGCCAATCGTGTGTAACTAACACAACAATAACTTTTCCATGTCTCTGGCGCTGAGAATAAAACTCAGCAGCGTTAGAAAAATAGTTTCAAGAAAAATAATTAAAAAAAAAAGTATTAGTTAGTATTAGTTAGTATTTTTTTTTTCTTTTTTTTTCTATATGCACCCTAATGCGATTCCAAAAACCAGTAACATAGAAAAAGTTGACAATATGTTAGATCATGAATCTAAAGTAGCGGATTCAACCGCGAATGTCATAAATAATGTCGAAACTGTCTCGGTTGATTTGAAAATCATAACCTTAATGCTTGTAATAATTGTTATTCTTTTATTAACAAACGTTTTAACAAAACTATATAAGATGCACAATAAGTGCCTTAAGAAAAAATATTCCAGTAGGGCCGATAACCTAGATGTTGTTTAAGACGATAGACATAGTAGAAATGTGTATAATAGAGAACCCAACTTTAGAATAAATTCTTTGATAATATTGAGTAAATATTACGAATTTATAAAAATTGGTGATTTCGAAGACGAAAATATAGATACTTTTAATTTTGCAGCAAGCCCATTAATAATATGTAACAACAAAATAGAAAAGGGCATAGTAATGAGTACATTACCATGTGTAATGGTAAAAACAGTAGAAGAAAACCATGACATACTTGGTTCTACAACAATAATTTTGGTACGATTGCACCGCTGAATGTTGTAGACAAAATATGGAGTGGAGTACGATAGCACGAAAGATTAATGATCATAAAGATAAATTTGAAAAATCTTTTAAATGTATTAACTCAGATAAAGTCATAAGACCGGAAACTTTGATAAACCATGCTCAAATACTGATAACACAGTATAATAACATATTATCAATAGTAAACAAAGTTAATGAGAAATTAGCAAAAGAGCATAGGCATCAGTGTGAAAAACTGATAAATCATTGAAAATAAGATTGAACAATATTAGTACTAGACGAAATATTGTAATAGTAATTCCAGAAGATCAAAGTCAGCCAGCTGAATTTGACGAAAGCCAATTAGCGGATTTGGACGAGTCCAAACCAATTATTGATACTGAAAGTGATATCGATAGTGACATCGAAACACTTGAAGAAAGTACAATGGCTAACCAAGTGGAATTAGACAGGCAATATGTTAGACAGGTTTCCACTTCAGTTCCTGAATTTGATGGTAAAAAGTTATTATTAAACAGATTCCTAACTGCATTACGCATTGTGGAAAGAACTAAGGGAGACCAAGAGGATATAGCAGTTGAGGTTATAAAATCAAAAATAACCGGCACAATCCTCTATAAAGTCGAAAATGAAACCACTATTGCAGGGATAATAAATAAGCTCAAAGAAAATGTAAAAGGAGAATCTCCTGACGTTTTAAAGGCAAAACTAATGAACATAAAACAAAAAGGCAAAACTGCTTCCCAGTATGCAACCGAAATGGATAATTTGCGGAAGCAACTGGAGGCAGCCTTTATTGATAACGGATTAGACCCAATCAATGCGGAAAAATTCTCTACAAGCGAGTCTGTTTCTGCAATGATTAAAAATTGCGAGCACGAAAAGCTCAAAGTAATATTAGAAGCTGGAAACTTTGTAACTTTCAATGATGTAATGGGTAAATATATCCATTGCAGCACGGAAATGACTGGAAGTGCAAATACAGTATTATTTCAACGAGGCCGCAATAATAGAGGAGGTAGTAACCATTACCAAAGAGGTAGAGGCAATGGCCGCGGAAACTACAACTCCAACTATAACAATTACAATAACAGAAACAACAATAGAGGTGGTCGAGGTAATGGCCGAGGTAGAAATAATTACTACCGAGGTAACAGCCAAAACAGACAATAGCAATACCGAAAACAGTTATGTCCGAGTAGCCCAAGATGCTTCGGGAAACTCGCAGACACCTCCAGATACTCGAAATTAAAAAGTAAAATATATACTGTAAACTTAAGTCTCAATAATTTTGTATCATTTACAAATGTTCAGACAAATAAAATCATTACATTCCTAATTGATACAGGTGCAGATATTTCAATTATAAAAGAAAATTCCGATGTCTTTCATGACATACAATTCAATAAAATCATAGACATTCGAGGCATAGGTGAAGGAGTAATTAACTCCAAAGGACTAGCCTCAATTGAATTACAAACAGGGAAATACATTATTCCATATAAATTTCATTTACTACATTCAGATTTTGCAATCCCTTGCGATGGAATAATAGGACTAGATTTTATAAAGACTTTTAATTGCCAATTAGATTATAATACTTCGGAGGATTGGTTTATAATCAGACCTTCAAACCTAACGTATCCCATTAATGTACCGATAACATTTAGTTCTGGTAATAATTCAACACTTCTGCCAGCGAGATCCCAAGTGATACGCAAAATAGATTTGTCTTCAGAAGAAGAAAGCATTTTCATCCCAAATCAAGAAATCAAGCATGGTGTTTATATTGCAAACACTATTGCCCAAACCAAAAATACTTTTGTCCGATTTTTAAATACGACAGATAAATGCCAACTAGTAGGCATTAATAAAATAAAATTCGAACCGCTCTCAAAATACGATGTGGTTCAAACTTCAAATAACAATAGAACAGAGTCTGTTATTAGTAAACTAAAGAAAAATTTTCCAATCATGTTCAAAAGCAACTTATGGAAATATGCACCGAGTATAGTGATGTGTTCGGACTTGAAACCGAACCAATCACAACCAACAACTTTTATAAACAAAAATTGAGACTTAAGGACGAAGAGCCAGTATATGTAAAAAACTATCGATGTCCGCATAGCCAAACCGAAGAAATTAAAAAACAAGTAGAAAAGTTAATTGAACAAAATATTGTTGAACCATCGATTTCACCTTACAATAGCCCACTCTTATTGGTCCCAAAGAAATCTCTTCCGGACTCTAAAGAGAAAAAATGGCGATTAGTAATTGACTATCGCCAAATAAACAAAAAAACTGCTATCAGATAAATTTCCACTCCCCAGAATTGACGATATTCTTGATCAACTGGGTAGAGCTAAATATTTTTCATGCCTTGACTTAATGTCAGGTTTCCACCAAATTGAACTTGAGGAAAGCTCAAGGAACATAACGTCTTTTTCAACAAACAATGGTTCATATCGCTTCACGAGATTACCATTTGGTTTAAAAATAGCACCTAATTCATTTCAGAGAATGATGACAATAGCATTCTCGGGTTTAGAGCCTTCACAAGCATTCCTTTATATGGATGATTTGATCGTTATTGGTTGTTCTGAACAACACATGCTTAAAAACCTAACAGACGTTTTTACACTTTGTAGAAAACACAAATTGAAATTACATCCAGAAAAATGTTCATTTTTCATGCATGAGGTGACATTTTTAGGTCACAGATGCACCGACAAAGGAATCTTACCAGATGATACAAAATTCGATGTTATTAATAACTATCCAGTCCCTACGGACGCAGACAGTGCTAGAAGATTCGTTGCATTTTGCAATTATTATAGACGTTTCATAAAAAACTTCGCCGAATACTCACGGCATATAACAAGATTATGCAAAAAGAATGTCCCATTCGAATGGACAGCGGAATGTGAAAAGGCATTCCAGTATTTAAAAACACAACTTGTTAAACCAACCTTGTTACAGTACCCAGATTTTAGCAAAGAATTTTGTATAATCACAGATGCAAGCAAGCACGCATGTGGAGCAGTTTTAACTCAAAACTATAATGGACTCCACTCCCAGTTGCATATGCATCAAGAGCATTCACTAAAGGTGAAAGCAATAAAAAGTACAACTGAACAAGAGCTTAGCAGCAATACATTGGG